>NC_140168.1:14343273-14353273 GCF_963971535.1 Notolepis coatsorum | reverse complement strand
TCATCTCATAGGTCTCAATTTATGTCCGATTCAGGTCCAAGCCAAGATGAGTGATGATGACACACACCTGTCCCGTTCCACATGGAGTCCATGCAGCAGGTCGAGCAGCAGGGGGTGTTGGGGGGACTGACTGTTCCGGGGGGGTTCACATGCCTTCGAGCGACATTGTACTATTGTACTTATTTTATGCCATTATTAAATCTGCACGTTTACATTGCACTACTTTTATTCTCTTTTATACCTATTCTTATGTCTGAAATTTATGCAATTCTCTTATTTTGTCAATTTGTGTGCTGATTTTATACCTATGTTCATTTTTATACTAATTGCTGTGGTGCACTCTGGACTGAGAGTAGCTACTATGTAGATAGTTATTAATATTTATTATTGTTATATTGTAGAAATGTGTGCATTGAAATGTCTGTAAAGTCTCGACTACATTGAAAATAAGGGTGACCTCAATTGTAATGTAGAGAATAAATAAAGGTTGATGATAGGCTACATGCAGACCCAGAGGAGCTGATTCCTCTCTTCTCATAGGCTACATGCAGACCCAGAGGAGCTGATTCCTCTCTTCTCATTGGCTACATGCAGACCCAGAGGAGCTGATTCCTCTCTTCTCATAGGCTACATGCAGACCCAGAGGAGCTGATTCCTCTCTTCTCATAGGCTACATGCAGACCCAGAGGAGCTGATTCCTCTCTTCTCATAGGCTACATGCAGACCCAGAGGAGCTGATTCCTCTCTTCTCATTGGCTACATGCAGACCCAGAGGAGCTGATTCCTCTCTTCTCATAGGCTGCATGAAGACACAGAGGAGCTGATTCCTCTCTTCTCATAGGCTGCATGAAGACACAGAGGAGAGGATTCCTCTCTTCTCATAGGCTGCATGCAGACCCAGAGGAGCTGATTCCTCTCTTCTCATTGGCTACATGAAGACCAAGAAGAGCTGATTCCTCTCTTCTCATTGGCTACATGCAGACCCAGAAGAACAGATTCCTCTCTTCTCATTGGCTACATGAAGACCAAGAAGAGCTGATTCCTCTCTTCTCATAGGCTACTGTGTACGGTTACATATTATATGGTTGATGTAACCTTGTATGGTTGATAATATACAAAATTATATATGGTATAATTTCCCACCGTCGACTAAAAACACCCCTTCAAACAATATCTGAAATAGAAAAAAAATAATAATAAGCAAATAAATACATTAAATAATAATAAAATAATATATATAATAATAATAATAATAATAATAATAATAATAATAATAATAATAATAATAATAATAATAATAATAATAATAATAATAATAATAATAATAATAATAATAATAATAATAATAATAATAATAATAATAATAATAATAATAATAATAATAATAATAATAATAATAATAATAATAATAATAATAATAATAATAATAATAATAATAATAATAACCTTACTTACTGTCTTTTACTATTATGTACCTCTATGTACCTCTATGCTACTACCTATCATGCTAATTACATGTCTATACTACTATGCACTCTGGCCTGTAGAGTGTAACACTATTTGATGAACAGTACCACCGACCCGTAGCTGCCAGAGATCTAGCTCACAAGTCTGTTCTTGTTGACTACATGTAAATGTATGGTATAAGGTAACATACCAGCAAAGGCATCCCAGTCTACTCTGCCATATCTGGATGGGATACCTGGAAAAAGGGTTTGCACAACACATACTGTACATTCTCCAGTCAAACTAATCATTTGTATTTAACCCTTTCACTGCCACACTACAGAAGGTTAACCTTTCACTACCACCACACTACAGAGACGGTTAACCTTCTGTGGTGTGGTTGTGAAAGGGTTAACCCTTTGTCGTGTGTGGCAGTGAAAGGGTTTACCGTCTGTATTGTCACAGTGACAGGGTTAACCATTTTGGTAGTGCGGTAGTGAAAGGGTTAAAAAGGTGAACACACCACACATACATATTATCTCCAGTCAAATCAATCACGTTTAAAGGTGCATTCAGTAAGATGTCCAATATCACTTAGAACGAGGACCGTGTAGACTCAACCACGTACAATTACGTGGAAAAGTGGGTAATTTAATGGTTGAGTCCGCATGGTCCTCCCTTTTACAGGCCTGTGTTCTGTAGACTCAAGCCTTAAATTACCTGCTTATTCCACATAATAGACCTGTCTCAAACCCTGCCCCTTTTCTTGATCCTCCAATCACAACTGTCGCTTACCTCGGACAAACTTGGTTTGTCCGAGGTAAGCAACAGTTGTGATTGGAGGATCAAGAAAAGAGGGCAGGGTTTGAGACAGGTCCATTGCACATAACAGAGTCTACACAATCCGCATTCCAAACAATCGCAAATCCTATTGAGCGCACCTTTAACAATGCCATGGGAAATATTAATAACCACTTTCAGAACCACACAAACCAGAGCCAGATACTGAGCCAAATTATTAAAAACGTGTTCCAGTAACAAACAAAACAACACAAATCGGGGCAACATGTGACTCAGGAGGTAGAGCAGTCGTCTGGTAATCAGAAGGTTCCCCGGAAGGTTCCTCGGTTAGATCCTGGGTCCTCCCGGCAGCGTGTGTAAGTGTCCTTGAGCAAGACGCTTCACCCCTAACTGCTGCCGATGAGCAGGTTGGCACTGCTGCCGATGAGCAGGTCGGCACTGCTGCCGATGAGCAGGTTGGCACTGCTGCCGATGAGCAGGTTGGCACTGCTGCCGATGAGCAGGTCCGCCCCTGCATGGTCGCCTCCGCCGTCGGTGTGTGAATGTGTGAGTGAACGGGTGAAGGTGAGGCATAATGTGTAAAGCGCTTTGGATAAAAGCTGTTATATAAATGCAATCCATTTATCAAGTCAAGCACATATCTACAGTAGATAGATTATTATTATTATTTTTTTTTTTGAAAACCGATACCGATATTTTCCGATACCACATTTTAATGCCAATATTGGCCGATAATATCGGACATCCCTAATGCATACTAATATGTCTCTACTACTATGCACTCAACACTGCGGCACCCAAGTTTCAGCACTGTTTGATGAACATTGTTACTCAGTTGTAAGAGTTGTACCCTTGCAGACTTGTCGTACAAAACTTGTAAGTCGCTTTGGATGAAAGCGTCAGCTAAATGACTAAATGTAAATGTAAATGTAAAAGGGTGCTGGGCGGCCGGGTAGCGCAGCGGACTAAGCGTCTGTCTACCACCGCAGAGACAGTGGGATCGAATCTATTATACTTTCTGCTCTCGCATCTCTCTTGAGTACGTCCACGTACGTTAGTGTGGGACGCCCTCGTGATCAATGCCCGTGTGTTGGCTCCCCCCTCCCACAGCACGCGTTTGCTGGCTGGCAACTCTTGTGGTGTCTCTGGCAGTGACCTGCCAGCCTCCTTCCTTCTCCTGTGCTACTTTCTCGCTCACCCTTAGCACCGAGCACTGAGCTTGATTTGTCGGGGGAGGGTTGGAGTCCCACACACTGGTCATGCCGCTCAGAGCCCTCCTCCACACGAGTGCCTTCCTCACTTTAAGGTCTTGCTCGGACGAGTTTGACCCACGAGCCCAGAGGTATTTAAAATCACTGACTTCCTTTAGGAGCAGCGCCTCCTGGTGTTGTTATTAGAGGTGGATGATGATCCGGGAGGATGTGATAGGTTATGACCTCGGTTGAGCAGTTAACCCTTTCACTACCACACTACCAAAGGGTTAACCCTTTCACTGCGACACTACAGAAGGTTAACCCTTTCACTGCCACGCGGCAAAGGGTTAACCCTTTCACAACCACACAATACAGAAGGTTAACCCTTTCACAACCGCACACTACAGCCGATTAACCATTTCACAACCGCACTACAGAAGGTTAACCCTTTCACTGCCACACTACCAAAGGGTTAACCATTTCACTGCGACAATACAGAAGGCTAACCCTTTCACTGTCACGCGACAAAGGGTTAAACCCTTTCACAACCACACTAGAGAAGGTTAACCCTTTCACTACCACACTACCAAAGGGTTAACCCTTTCACTGCGACAATACAGCCGGTTAACCCTTTCACTACCACCCTACAGAGGTGAAGGGGTTAAGCACAGAAAAGCAGAAACCGTGGTGTTTTTGACTCGTGGAGACTCAGGCCAGAGAGCAGCGGGGCTCTGCGAGCGACACGGAGCGCTAATGTACGTGTCATGTAGTGTAAACGGGAAGGAGAGTAACGGTCTCTTGCTGACGAGTGACGTCGTGGGAAAAACACGTGTCTCTCATCCGCGTTCCCCACGGGGTTCCGCCTCGGTCACCCTATTGATTCAACTGGTCGCAATGAGTCAAACGCTTATGGTTAATACATGAAGACGTCATTATACACACACACACACAGACATACACGCACGCACGCACGCACGTGCACACACACACACACACACACACACACACACAGACATACACGCACGCACGTGCACACACACACACACAGACAGGCACGCAAGCACGTACGCACGCACAGTCGCACACACACAGACACACACACACACAGAGACACAGAGACACACACACACAGAGACACAGATAGACACACACACACACACACACGCACGCACGCACACACACACACACACACACACACACGAGCGCACACACAGAGACGCACACACACACAGTTTAACAGATGCTTTCCCCACACTGATGAGTGTATTGATTTCCGTCAATAGGGAGTGATGGACGCCTTCTCTCTCAGTAGGACTCTGGGGAGTGGGGACGCATGATGCAACCGCTCTTACTGTCACTGCGGCATCTACACACCACATGTGTGTGTGTGTGTGTGTGTGTGTGTGTGTGTGTGTGTGTGTGTGTGTGTGTGTGTGTGTGTGTGTGTGTGTGTGTGTGTGTGTGTGTGTGTGTGTGTGTGTGTGTGTGTGTTTGCTTTATTTATGTTTTTTGGGTTGGATAGCATGGGTGGGTGGACGCTCCTGGGGTGTTCTGGTCTGCTTAGCTTCACCTGGTTATGGTTGTATAGATATATATATATATTTTCTTTCCTTTATATATTTAATTTATATTATAACTGTTTTATTTGATTTAATTTAATTTGATTTAATTTAATTGTCTTGTCATTATTGTCATTATTATTATTGCTGTTACTGTCCTGTGATGTTTTGTTTATTATTGTTACTGTATTGTGTTGTGTCTTCTTGTTTCATGTGGAAGAAGAGGAAAATAAAGAAAATGTGATAAAAAAAATTAAAATATATTTATAGACCATATAGCCATTAAAAAAAGGAATGGTGTTTTCCTGTCCCTTCTCTATGTTGTCCTTTCCAGTACAGTTTGGGTGAGAAGGTAAAGTGACATTTGGTGACGGCCAGTATGACTTACTACCATAGTGTATATACCTGTATACCTGTATGCATTGTATGCATTGTAAACTACTGAGGAGTCAGTTACAGTCAACCAGCAACTGCTAATGGGTCTGACCTTTTAGATCAGCTGGTTAGCGCGGCCGCCTGTGGATCCTATGGTCCCAGGTTCAAATCCACTCGGTTACATTTGATTAGCACTACACTCAGTAGTACTCATTTATATATTTTATACCCAGTTTATTAGTCACCTGTATATTGTATATTACTACTGCACTTTACTGTTACATTTACACTCTGGTTGGATGCCAAACTTCTTTTCATTGTACTTGTGCTGAATAATGACAATTAGGGATGTCCGATATTATCGGCCTACCGATATTATCGGCCGATATTGGCATTAAAAAGTGATATAGGAAAATATCGGTATCGGTTTAAAAGATTTTTATTTAATTTTTTTTATTTCTATAACCTTTATTTACCCAGGCAAGCAAGTAAGAACAAATTCTGATTTTATTTATTGTCAAAAGTATGCATAATGTTGTGTTAATTCCACAACAAGAGATATGTAATGTTAATTATATATATCGGTATCGGTTGATATCGGTTGATATCGGTATCGGAAATTAAGAGTTGGACAATATCGGTTTATCGGTATCGGTAAAAAAGCCAATATCGAGCATCCCTAATGACAATACATTATCTAATCTAATTTAATCTAATCAAATTTTTACAGGAGGAGTATATGTTTTGCTAACCATATCCATTGCCCATGAACACAAAAGGAGCGGATATTTATATTCGTTTAATAACTCGTTCATTTCCCCATAGCCAAGTGGAGACCGATTCCTTTATTTTGTCAGAGGAATACACTTGAAACACTTGAAAGGTGGACAGGGTTTGAGATAGGTAAATTGGGAAAGATAGTAATCATCATATACAGTAGGCAAGTAATTCCCATGGTCAAGGAATCAAATCAAATCAAATAAAATGTATTTGTAAGGCCCGACAACACACATTAATGTCCCCATGGGCCGGACACAGCTTATTTAAACAAGTCAAGAAGAAACATCACAATAAATCAAGAACAAAACAAAAACACCATGAAGTCCAAAAAAATATTTATAAATGAATGCAACACTCCCAGACATAAAAACCTAGCAATAGGAAAAAATGCACCACAGGCAATGTGGAGGAGAGAAACCTTAGAAGGGCCGTTCAAACGGGCGGTCAGGTGGCATAGCGGATATTGCGTTCGTCACCAACGCCAGAGACGCTGGATTCGCCTGTTCGAATCCAGCTCCCGGCGTGTCACCAGCTTGGCTGGCCGTTCACACTAATACAATTGGCAGTGTTAGAGGGTGGGAGAAGCTGGTGGGTCCGGGTCGTTGTAAACAGCTACTCCTACAGTTTGGTCGGGGCGCCTGCTCAGCGCGGATAGGATCTAAGGGGGGTAGTGTGATCCTTCCACACGTTACACCCTCTCAGTGAGAGTCCGCGCTGCCAGGTGAAAAGAAGCGGTTGAGGGGAGCTCCAGTAGCTCACCACGTACCGCAAGTGCTATTTCAGCGCCGTGGACAACCGCGCGGATCTGGGGCTGAGCGCGTTCGAATCCCGGACGGCAGCCGTGCCTTTCCCAGAGTGTCTACCCCCCCATCTGAACCCTTTCAGCCTGCTTCTGTCGGTCGAACTTGACCAAGTATGAATGAGAAGAAAAAGCGATAAACGCTAAAAGAACCAGGTGACTGGTCAAAGTTTAAAAAAAAGAAAAGAAGCGGTTGATTGGCTAGACGTGTGTCGGAGGAAGCACGTGATAGCCTCCACTCTCCCAGACCGACTGTGGGGGGTAAGTGCGCAGCGACCAGGAAGGGGATTGGGAATTGGCATAACGACTAACATTGGGATGGGAGAAAAATCGGAGGAAAAAGGAGGGGGAAAAGGATAAAAAAAAATAAAAAGAAGGGCCGTTCAAGGGGGGATCTCCCTTCTTAGATGTCGGTGATAGTAGTGTTGTAATAAAACAGGCGAAACAGTTGGTAAGCATGTATTGTACACATATAATAATAATAATAATAATAGATTTATTTTATATAGCGCTTTACATAAAGTATCTCAAAGCGCTTTATGCACTTATATGTGTAATGAAACACAGATAAGTGCATGCAATAGCAACTGAACATTTTGAAAGATTGAAAAATAGAGCTGTGGCGGATCAATTTGAGGCATGGGGGCGGCGCAAAGAGGGTCGCATCCTCCCGGTCATCATCACGGGACGTCCACCACTCCGGTCATCACCACGAGACAGCCACTCACAGGGAGACGGGACAGGCGTTAGACAGTTTGCGTGATTGTGATGGGCGGACATAGCAATAGATACATGTGGTAAGCATATATGTGAATAGAATAGATACATGTAGTAAGCAAGGAAGGTCCACTCATTACATGTGAACATGAACAAACCTTTATCAAAGCCAGAAACCAGCTGAGATTCCGAATTGTCACCATGATTTAATTTAATTTAATTTCAAACCTTTATCTCAACTCGTAAGACACTGAGGTTACCCTCATCTACAGTGACAGAGAGCTTACAAAACAACATGGTGTATCAGCTATTTCATACATAGGCACAATAAATAAGAATAAACAATACAAAATCAGCTAAGACAGTTACAAGTTGACACACAGTGGTCGGAGATCATACTTTTAAATGCAGCAAAAGAAGGAAGAACCTTCGGCTTCAGAGTCAGTCGGAGGACGTTCCAAGTGTTGGAAGCATCAAAGGAAAAAACTGTTTTTCCCAGTTCAGAGCAAACTGGAGGAACCCTAAGAACCAGCCAGAACGTGTAGAATAGGTTCCAAGATTCCATTCCATGGAATAACATCAGTGGCACAGACAATAATAATAATAATAATAATAATAATAATAATAATAACTTTGTTTTATATAGCGCCCTTCAGAAGACCCAAGGTCGCTTTACATAGGGGGGGGGGGGGATAACAAAAGTAACAAATATAGTGGACAGACACAACATACAAAGTGAGAAATTAGGGGTTAAAGGCCAAGTTAAAGAAACTTGAACTTGAAACTTGAAGTTGAAGAGGTGGGTTTTGAGGAGTTTTTTCGAATGAGTCCAGAGTCGGGGCGTTGCGGAGTTCTGCGGGGAGGGAGTTCCAGAGGGTGGGAGCTGCAAATCTGACAATGGAAGGGAGACTGCAGCAACCGTTGCTTCCCGGGGTGGGGTTGAGATATAGGTAAATTCACTGTCTATGAAGCAGTTCCAGACTTTACACCTGATGATGACATAACACCTTTCAGTCTGGCTTTGCTCACCTAATATTGACTGGGCTGCCCTAAGGCCGTATGGAAGGTCTTGTATGAATCCTCAACCTTTGTATTGTTGTGGAAAGGTTGTTTGACACAGCAGGAGACGATATTTCCAATTGTAACAAATAGGTAATTTATTTAAGAAAAGAAGTTCTTTAACAGCAAGAGCTATGGGTCAAAGATGATCGCCACAGCTTGAACAAAAACACTCTGTCCTGGAACCCTTTGCCTGTCCCTAAATCCCCTCTCAGTCCTGCCCCCATGACAGATATGATGACGTGTCACATCATGTCAGATCTGACATGACGTACATTAAGATGATACGTAGATTTAACATTGGAGAGAGAGAGAACATGAGGAGAGATAAGCAAGATATGATATCCACACACGATATGATGTAAAACATTAAGAACATGAAGAGAGAGTGAGATATGTGTGTTTGTGTGTGTGTGTGTGTATGTGTGTGTGTGTCTGTGTGTGTGTGCGTCTGTGTACAGACGTGTGTGTATTGTATGTGTGTATTGTGACACAGGGAATGTGTGTGTGTGTCGGTGTGTATGTCTGTGCGACTGTGTGTGTCTGTGTCTGTGTGTGTGCTGTGTAACTGTGTGTGTCTGTGTGTGTGCTGTGTAACTGTGTGTAAGAGAGAAAAGACACAAGATTAGAACACACGATATGATGTACTGAAATGTCCATCTGCTATCTTGAGGCTGTTTTAAGAACATCAGCCAGACTGTCGCCCTAGTGTCTTTGAGCCCTGCTAGTTGACCTATATTAAACTAGTCAAGACTAACCCCTTTCCTACCTCCACCCTCGTATACACATTTTCCCCAACATTCCCCCATTTGGGGCTATCCCTAGTCCCACCCAAATCATATAACCAAGAAAATGTGAACGTCTAACTAAACAAGAAACCTTACTTCATTCACTGGACCCCTAACGGACCAACAAAGGCTGACTACCGTTCTCACAATAAACACAAAACCGCTCAAAACAAGAGTAATAATAAAACATCAAAAAAAAAAAAAAAAAAAAAATACCCCAATTTATAATCCTAACCTGACAGACAAATCCCCCCAACCTCCACCGCTTACCAAATGAGCCACAGTTCCGGCCGGAAACCGCGACTCTCATCAGGGAAAGGAGAAGTTGACCGTCAGAACTAAACATAGAACATCCCTCCCAAAAAAAAATGACATTGTCTCTTCCATAACATTGAGTCCCAGTGTCCATCGCTCAGCCCCCCTTCCATGCCCACGCCATAGTCTCCTCACCGTATTGCCAAAAGTCACATTTTGCCAATACAG
>NC_140168.1:14300974-14338474 GCF_963971535.1 Notolepis coatsorum | reverse complement strand
TGAACGGCCCTTCTAAGGTTTCTCTCCTCCACATTGCATGTGGTGCTTTTTTCCCTATTGCTAGGTTTTTAGTGAGTTTTTCCTTACCTTCGCGTCTGGGAGTGTTCTTGTGGATTTCATGATGGGTCTTTTTGTTCTTGATTTATTGCGATGTTTCTTCTTGACTTGTTTAAAGAAGACTTGTCCGGCCCATGGGGACAGTAACGTGTGATAATGCAGGCTTTACGAATACATTTGATTTGATTTAAAAACATTAAAAAGCATTGATTAACACGGACAATAAGGCTTTTGAGCCTGGTACATTCGGGGCAGAGTTTGTGTGCTATTATTGGTCCGGAGGACAAGCCAGAGGAAACCGAATGGGGGGGAAATCACACAGTGTGACCGTTTGTGTACTGTATCCTCTCCATAAGTACCGTAGACCCCTAGACCCGGTGATTCCATTTCCCAGAGTTCAGTTGGCCTCAGCAGGGCAGCTCTTTCCGTTCATTCTCCTGGCTTCCTGTGTCTCGGAGGCCGACGGGAGCGGAGCGGAGGCTTAGCTCACCTGGTACGGTCTGTTATTCACCGTCTCGTGTCGAAGCCTGTACTTGATACACTCCTTGTAACATAACTACTTTCCAAATAATGGATTGTCCAAACGTCGGTGTTGGAGCCATATTGCTTATTATGTAGAATGTTTTCTTTTTGACAATCATGTGTTTTGATATTTAGATTTAAACTCATTCTATATTTTATATTGTCTATATATTTATCATGAAGCAGAAATCATTTTATTTGGTCATTTGGAATGATAGCGCCCTCTATGTGGTATGGTAATGGTAGGCCTAATGCAGTGCTTCTCAAACTTTTTCTGTCAGGCCCCCTTTGGCGGACCAAAATATTTTGGGCCCCCCCCCCCCTCGCCCCAACAAAATAGTCATGAAATGGGCCATGTTTAAATTGATTGAAATAACACCAATATCGTGACCTTTCAAATTGTGCAACCACTTTACAACTGTGCAATTGTGCAACAACATAACAATACAGTCCAATACACACTCAAAGACTGTGCTTTAAAAAAAAAAAGAGACATCTTGTAACATTGCAATACAATTCAATGGACACTCAAGACTGCTTTTTCAAAAATAGAGACATCTTGTAACATTGCAATACAATTCAAAAAAATTAAAAATAGAAAACTTTGTGAAAAACGTGTGAAAAAAGAGAAAATGTAAGTAAATTATGTGAGTCATCACAGCATTAGTGGCTGCAATGAGCCTGATTGATGAGTACCTGTAGTCGCCTCCTTTTCCCTGCCATGGCCTGCGCACCGTCAGAGCAAAATCCCACACAGTTCTCCCATTTCAGTCCATGTTCTGTCAGGTAACTGTCAATCATTTTGAAGAGCTCATCAGCTGTCGCTCTGTTTTTGACATATTTGCAAAACAGCAGATCTTCACTCAGTGACTGGGAATTTACAAAGCGAACATAGGAAATAAGCAAACAGTCTTTATTGCTGTCAGTCTTTGACAAGGCAACACGCATGTCATCCTCAAGGCTCACCTTGGCCCTATATTTTGTTTTCAGAGCTGTCATGGATGAAAAGCCAGCTTCACACAGATACTGTATGTGGTGCTGAATGGTATCAACACCTTAACTGCTGCATCATGAGATACTTGGTACTCAGCACCACACTCTGAAACTAGCTCTCCAGGTGGTATCAGATGAGATTTCAAAGAGTTCTTCCAAGAGTTTGGATGGAGATGTGTCAGGAAGCTTTGTCTCAATGTTGTCTGTAAAGGTTTTTTTATCCAGAGTAACTTGGTGATCCTTTTCTGTGTTTTATTAAATAATGATTTTCAGATTTTGAGAAATGGTATTTTCATGGAGAACAGTGCAGCTGCAACAGATAGCACTTTAGTGATAATTTTCTGTAATAAAAAAAAAGTTAAATTTTTTTTCTTTTTTTTTATAAATCTCAAGGCCCCCCCTGTCATGCCTCTGCGCCCCCCCTGGGGGGCGCGCCCTCCACTTTGAGAAACACTGGCCTAATGGTTCGCTGATTGATAATAATGATCAGGTGTTAAAATGAGTGTCTACCCGGAACAAGGATGGTTTTGATTTGGAAAAGACGGGGCAATCATACAGTTCTTCCACCACACACACACACACAGCAACCACACTTTAACACATCCTGCGCCAAAAACGTTGTACAACGTGTTTCAAGGTCATGCTAATTCTGCCATTCCACGGCGTACGACGTTATTGAGATCATATTTAATTTTTTCGCCATTGGTATTCAGAATGCCCTCACGGAGCCTGGTCTGATGCAGTGGGAGCCTGCACAACTCTGCAACGCTTCAATACTGCCGCCTGGTGGATGATCGGCGAGTTACAACCGGAAATGGATCTCTGGTGATCTCGGTGCACCGGGCAAATGCGTCTGGCACTCACATATTGTTGCGGGACTCTAGACACACGTTGTGTATATGGATCGCTGCCATAACTCAATAATCGATATGATTTGGGCGTTTATTATTATTATACAAACCGGAAATGGATCGAGTAGATCACCGTCAAATAAGTGGGATCTTTTTCCTCCAGTCTCATCGGCGAACGGTAAGAGGACGCTGACGTCATTTTCAGCGTGAGTGTTTATTATTAATAATGCAAACTGCTCTGATCAATATATCACCCATACTACATAAAGCATTTACTGAATTATAAACGACCCCCCCCCCCCCCCCCCTTCATCCGCGCATGATCAGTCATAACGTTTAGGATCATGTACAGTTGAAATTTTTAATATAACGTGTATCGGCAACAAACGGCAGTTGATAATCTATATATGCGTTTATGCCTATAACTCACGTTCTAGGAATTACTGCAGAAAACGATAAAAACATATTTATATTCTAGACGGTATTTTCGTATGAATCTATGAATGAAAAAGTATAACGTTCCTAGATCCTGAACGATAGATAATCGATGTTGAATGGGCCATAGTAATGTCAATTTAGCAATACAATTTAAAAAGTTATAGCCCTGCAAAGAAGGTGAACATCTCCATAGGCTTAGAGTGGTGGCAGAGAGTGGTATGAGACAGGCAAACTGTGTGGCAGTTAACACTTTGATCGCCATGGGTTAAATTCATAATTTACCATCCCTCGCCAGCTCTATTTGTCTATGGAGAAGTTCCCCTTCTTTGCAGGGCTATAACTTTTTAAATTCTATTGCTACATTTCCATTATTATGGCCCATTCAATGTCCTATATGTATTGTTCAGGGTGTAGCAACGTTAAACTTTTTCATTCACATATTCATACTAAAATATGGTCTAAAGTATAAGTATGTTTTTATCGTTTTCTGCAGCTTTCTTCAGAAGGTGATTTATAGCCCTAAATGCATTATATTGATGATCAAATACAGTTTGGTAGGAATCTGTGCGAGATAAAAAGTTTCAACTGGGGGAGCTCCAGTAGCTCACCGCATATCTCTGCGCTATTTCTGCGTCGGGGAAAACCGTGCTGCGTCACAGATCTGGTGGACTCCGAGTTCGATTCCCGGACCCGCCGTCATTTGCCAGAATGTCTTCCCCTGCTCTATATCCCGTTTCACCCTGTATCTGTCGGTCATGCTTGACCAGAAAAGCGATAAACGCTAAAAAATAAAGTTTAAAAAAAAAAAAAGTTTCAACTGGACGTGGTTCTAGACGTTTCTACGCATCATCTGATGATGACCGGATGGGCGGGGGATCGTTTATAATTCCGTGGGCAGCGTTAGATGATTCATCCAGAGTGGGTCATATGTTCATCAGATCAGTTAGTATAGAATACGTTAGAATATAATGCTGAATCTTACCGTGGCTTCCTCGCGCCGCTGGCAGATGAGCGTGGAACAGATTTTTTTTCTATTATGGGATGTAGAAATGCCCGATCCATTTCCAGGTTGTATAATAGTATATACGTCCAAATAACGTTGTTTATTGAGTTAGGGCGAGCGATCTATTATCCAGTGTTTCAAGATGGAGTTGCGGGAGCTATAGAGAGTGGCCGGACCACATTTGGATGAGTACTACCGCTTCAAAGGTTAATATCCGGTTGGCGATCTGCCGATCGGCCACCAGATGGCGCTCTTGAACCGCTAGAGAGTTGAGAGGAGATCAGCACTGTGTCTCAGGGCTCCGGAAAGGAAATATGATTTCGATGACAGATTTTTGAAATATTGACATCAAAGACGAGTTACGGCGTCTTCGGCAGAATGAGCATGGCTCTGAATGACGTGAAAACTCGTTCCCGGCGATCATAGTGTTAATGTGTTAATATTCATTTGTTTTGTAAGTTCATTCGCTTTCCTTTGGAATTGTGCATCCTATACTTGGAGATCGTTGGGATCACAATAAACAACATCTGAACTTGATACGACACAACTGAATTAATTGTTTGCTGGAAAAGGTGCGTCTGAAAGGTTTTACCCCGTTCTGATCGCGGCTGATGACGTTTGGGATTTGCCGATACAGTCGAGTTATAATACAAAAGTGTCCTTTATATAGAAGTTACACCGGTACACGTTACATTACATTTCTCTACGTCACATACCCTCTCTTCAGTCGGCAACTTCAATCACTATAAATGGACGCAGCTGGTTACTAGGTTACTAGGCGCAAGGCATTCTGGGACTTGTATTTCTACTAACTAATGTGGTGACTATAATGTAAATAATAGTATCTCTGACTATAATAAACAAACACTCTTCCAACCTTGCTTTCAAATGTAAATAATAATCAATATTAACATAATATGAAATATAACTCAACATTAATCAGGTAACCTGACTTACAACAACACACTTGTATCGGGAGATTTGACGATACCTACAACCTACCTGGCAACCTGGTCCTCAAGCGGGAATCGAACTCAGGACCTTCTTGCTGTGAGGCGACAGTGTTAACCACTACACCACCACTTAGATTTGGTAACGAGAGTGTCTTGTTTCCTCCCGTGTGCTTCAAGGAGGAATGCACGGTACTGTATGTAATACCTAGTAAGTCCTATTGTAAGGGTTTTGGCACAAATGTCCCAGTTCCCTTTGAAATAAACTCAAGGCTCATGATCAATGCCACGAGGCAAGATGGGCGTTCCGAGCCATGAAACGGTCAAAGTAATAATAATAATAATAATAATAATAATAATAATAATAATAATAATAATAATAATAATAATAATAATAATAATAATAATAATAATAATAATAATAATAACTTTATTTGTATAGCACCTTTCATACAGGGGATTGCAGTTCAAAGGGCTTTACATCAGTAAGAAACAAGACATAAAATCAGTGTAAAACAAGCAGCAAGAGCAAAGCATAAAGTGGGATAAAATAATGCAGATATATTAATCAATCAGAACCTCATGTAGCAGTTTATTGATTTATTTTTCAAAGATCCGAGCAGAGCCCAAACAAAACAAATGTAACTCACCCCGAATCCCTAACGTTCCCCAACAAAACAAAAGGGAAACAGAAAAATACAAAATCAAACCTAACTTCTAAATAGCAAACATGAGAAAATAGTGTACCAACAACAATAACAGGGTTTCTCCCTCTTACTGGCTGCTACCTTACAATGTGTGAAGTGGACGGACGAGGTTAGATATGAACACAAAAAGGTTATTTACATCCTGTATGTTTAACCCTTTCATGACCACACTACCAAAGGGTTAGCCCTTTCACTGCGACAATACAGAAGGTCAAGCCTTTCACTGCCACACGACAAAGGGTTAACACTTTCACAACCACTCTACAGAAGGTTAACCGTCTGTAGTGTGGCAGTGAAAAGGTTAACCTTCTGTAGTGGTAGTGAAAGGGTTAATCGTCTGTAGTGTGGTAGTGAAAAGGTTAACCTTCTGTAGTGTGGTAGTGAAAGGTTAACCTTCTGTAGTGGGGTAGTGAAAGGGTTAACCTTCTGTAGTGTGGTAGTGAAAGGTTAACCTTCTGTAGTGGGGTAGTGAAAGGGTTAACCTTCTGTAGTGTGGTAGTGAAAGGTTAACCGTCTGTAGTGTGGTAGTGAAAGGTTAACCTTCTGTAGTGTGGTAGTGAAAGGTTAACCGTCTGTAGTGTGGTAGTGAAAGGTTCACCTTCTGTAGTGTGGTAGTGAAAGGGTTAACCGTCTGTAGTGTGGTAGTAAAAGGTTAACCGTCTGTAGTGTGGTAGTGAAAGGTTAACCTTCTGTAGTGTGGTAGTGAAAGGGTTAACCGTCTGTAGTGTGGTAGTAAAAGGTTAACCGTCTGTAGTGTGGTAGTGAAAGGTTAACCTTCTGTAGTGTGGTAGTGAAAGGTTAACTTTCTGTAGTGTGGTAGTGAAAGGGGTTAAAGAGAAGATTAAATCATCTAAACTATCACTGTCACCTTTCAGTACAGGTCACTTAACTTCAAAAATTAATGGCATGGCTTTTAACCGAGTCAGCGCTACAGAATCACAACACACATCAAAGCAGATTGTTGGGAGGGAGTGGAGGAGAAAGAGGACTTGACAGCTAGCGTGTAAATCTGCCGGCTGGACCAATCGGCTCCTCTGTGAATCAGTCCTCCAGCCAATCGGAGGAACCCCACCTGCAGCTCATCACCCCCCCCCCCCCCCCCCCCCCCCCCCCCCCCCCCCCCCACACACACCACGCACACACACGCACGCACGCACGCACGCACACACACACACACACACACACACACACACACACACACACACACACACACACACACACACGCAGACTAATTGCTCACTGTACTGGGAAGGAAGAGGAGACGGGGTTAACTGCACAATACATTAACAACAATAAATGACACAAGGGTCATAACAATTATTATTATTATTATTTCATTATCCTTTTGTTCCCCGAGGCTAGGCCTGCCACGATAACACATTTTGCTGGGCGATTAATTGCCCCCGAAAATATCGCGATAAGCGATATTATTGCGACCGGTTAGAGAATTTTTTTTTGAGAAATTTATTTCCCAAAACTTTTATTTTGAAGCCCACCGCTCCGTCTTTTCCGGTGTTTAAGACTTTTATTTTGAAGCCCACCGACCGGACCGGAAGTATTGTTGTGATTATTATCAGGTACTTTTTGGGTACCAGAAATAGAATAGAGACGCGTCTCTAGGATTTCATAATCATTATGTTTGCAGCAGGCACAAGTGCAATAAACAAAGGATACAGTCACTGTGTATTCTGCCTCATTTATTGATTAAACAAAACCGACATCAACACAATTTGCCACCGAGCGGAGAGTTTAGTCTCGCAAAAAGATCGCTGACTTGTTAAGGCTTGTTGTTAGGTTAGGTGCTAATGTTGTGCTAGCGTTTTAGCATGGCTATCGTACATAGCGTGATCAATATAACTCGCTATTGATTGTTTGTATGAGTAACGTTAATGCTAGTAGAATAGACACAACGTGAGGTAATCACCATCCATTTTAAACCGGTTATTACCTAATGCTAACGTTAGCAAATAGACGCGACTGGTAACGTTACAGCTTGTTAGCCTAATGCTCGTTAACGTTAACGCTTGTAGAATAGACACAATGAGAGGTAACGTTAGCAGAATAGACACAACGAGGGTCTCGTTAATGTTGTTATTGATATTATACTACTGCTCTGTAGTAAAGCCAGCGGCCCGCCTCCCAACACGGACAGTGACTGACAAGGGGCACTGGGTCCGCCTCATTAAAACAAACGCGCAAATAGCAATTAATCGCGCCCGTCAAAATCATTGCATTCATTTTAATTATCGCGGCAATTAATCGATTTATTGCTTATCGCGGCAGGCCTACCCGAGGCCCACTGTAGCTCAAACTGCTCGTCTACATGGATCCCATCCGATCCCCGTCGCCGGCGGTGAAGAAGGCCACGTTTTCTAATCAAGACGATCACATTACTGTATGTGCGATCGGAACTTTGAGAACGGAACGTTCCAAAATACCTCTCCTGCTGCGCACACCGAGGTCAGGCCTGCTAACGACTTGATCACGTTACCCCTCCTCCTCGTCCACTCCTCACGTACACATCCTCCCCATATACCTCGGTACACCCCCCCCCTCCCCCCCCCCGCCCCGGCTGACGCGGAGGTCTGAATACCCTCTGTGTTCCCAAAGAGAGAGGCTTGTCTTCGCTTAATCTCATCAAGCGCTCGGAGCATGAACGCCGCCAAGGTAGTACGCTTTTGTGCTCAAACCCCGCCCCCCTCTTTTCTCGATCCTCCAATCGCGAATGTTTGCTTTCTCCTCGGACAAAATAAAAGAGGGTGGGGTTTTGAGATCCATTCTTCAGGGTGTTCTGTCTGTGTGTGTGTGTGTGTGTGTGTGTGTGTGTGTGTGTGTGTGTGTGTGTGTGTGTGTGTGTGTGTGTGTGTGTGTGTGTGTGTGTGTGTGTGTGTGTGTGTGTGTGTGTGTGTGTGTGTGTGTGTGTGTGTGTGTGTGTGTGTGTGTGTGTGTGTGTGTGTGTGTGTGTGTGTGTGTGTGTGTGAGGGAGAGGGTGGGGGAGAGAGGGAGAGAGAGGGAGAGATGGGTGAGAGAGAGGGGGAGAGAGGGAGAGAGATGGGGGAGAGAGGGAGAGAGTGGGGGACAGAGAGGGAGAGAGATCGGTGAGAGAGGGGGAGAGTGGGGGAGAGAGAGGGAGAGAGGTGGGGGAAAGAGAGGGAGAGAGATGGGGGAGAGAGAGTGGGGGAGAGAGAGGGAGAGAGATGGGTGAGAGAGAGGGAGAGAGAGGGAGAGAGTGGGGGAGAAAGAGGGAGAGAGATGGGTGAGAGAGGGAGAGAGAGGGGGAGAGAGAGATGTGGGGGAGAGAGATTGGAGAGAGTGGGGGAGAGAGAGGGAGAGAGATGGGTGTACTGATGAGCCTTACTTCAAAAAGCCTCAGGTCGTCCCTTGGTCTGGTGTCGGATACACGGAGTGGGAATTCCCTAAGGACCGCCAGCCTCGCAACAAACCCGGGGGGGGGGGGGGGGGCATCTACCCTTGTCCTTGGCCCACAAAGAGAGCCAATGTGTGCACTCACTCTCTCTCTTGCAAAGTCCCTGTGTGCATGAGAGAGAGAGACAGAGAGAGAGAGAGAGAGAGAGACAGAGAGAGAGAGAGACAGACAGAGAGAGAGAGAGACTGTGTGTGTGTCTTTGTTTGCCCGTGTGTGTGAGTGTGTATGAGTGTGTGTGAGAGAGAGAGACTGGTCCGTGTGTGTGTGTGTGTGTGTGAGAGAGAGAGAGAGAGAGAGAGAGAGAGAGACACTGGTGTGTGTACAGTATCTCTGTGTGTGTGTGTGTGTGTGTGTGTGTGTGTGTGTGTGTGTGTGTGTGTGTGTGTGTGTGTGTGTGTGTGTGTGTGTGTGTGTGTGTGTGTGTGTGTGTGTGTGTGTGTGTGTGTGTGTGTGTGTGAGAGAGAGAGACTGGTCCGTGTGTGTGTGTGTGTGTGTGTGTGTGTGTGTGTGTGCGTGCGTGCGTGCGTGCATGTGTGTGTGTGTGTGTGTGCGTGCGTGCGTGTGTGTGTGTGTTTGTGTGTGTGTGTGTGAGAGTTTGGTTCAGTCAACCACAGCAGGCTTTTGAAAGAGGTCTTTGACTCAGTCAAACTGAATGGACATGGAACATCGGTTTGGTTGAGTGTCAGAGTGTGTGACTGTGTGTGTGTGTGTGAGTGTGTGTGTGAGTGTGTGAGTGTGTGTGTGTGCGTGTGCACGAATATAGCTGCTGTGTGACACAGCAGGCTGGAATGTGTGACATTTAGGGGAAGTGAAAGGATTGGCAGAACCCTTCTGGCAGGGATCCAGATGAATGAGGAAGTTTGTTGATTGATCCCGGTGCACAGTGTGTGTGCGAGTGTGTGTGTGTGTGTGTGTGTGTGTGTGTGTGTGTGTGTGTGTGTGTGTGTGTGTGTGTGTGTGTGCTACAACTGTAAACTTTTAGTTTTCATATTTGGAAGCCTGGGTCATGTTCATAAGTTGGGTGTTAACAGCGCAGACACACCAGTCGCGCACGAAGGCAGGCGGGCGACCAGCGCTTCACTTTCGCTCCCATGTTAACGGACGTAGCTGTGCCCACCGGCCGCACACGGGCACGCGACTCGCGGGGTGGAAGCGATCGTTTCCGCTTTGGTTGGATTCAGAGGCGTGCGCGCCACGCGCATTTTCACAGAAATACACTCAATATCTGCATTATTACCACATATAGATGTTGTTCAACCAGCTAATGTGTCTGTATCTTTCCCAATACAAATAAACCATATTACTATACTTTTTCAGGAGTACACTCACACTGATCATCATTCTAAAATGAATTCTAGCATTCTAATTAATTATATAATAACTGGTTATACATGCAAAATGGACAATAGAAACACTGGAACTGGAAATCTTTAAAAAAATCTTCAAACGGGGACTGACTTCGCATATAGACCAGGCATTTACAGCTGTTCCAATGTAAATGTGCCTTCCTCCTCCGTGCACTTTTGCCCGCTCTGAAGTCGGACTCGGTGTGCCCGGCCACGTGCGCTGTTCTCGCACGTAACCTGCGAGTGCCTGCGAGTGCCTGGTGTGTTTGCGCTGTTAGAGGCCTTCAGAAGGCCGGTCTTCCGAAGGGAAGAGCCAAACCGTTAGCAAGATATTGCTCAGTGTCAGCTATTATTGGCAGCCGCACAATTTGGAGAAGACGCTGCTATCTGTACCCATGAGCTGTGTGTTACTTGTCTGGTTCATCATCATATGTGTGTGTTGTGTAACTTTGGTTGCCATTGCCAATGTGTCCTTTAGACATTGTATTTATGTGGACATAAATAAAGATTCTAAATGTGTGTGTGTGTGTGTGTGACGTGTGTGTGTGTGTGTAGTCGAATTATGTATGTGTTGTCGCCTTACGTATTTGTGTGTGCCCAGTGCAGGTGTAGTAGTGGTTCAGCCCCCACCCCTCACCTCTGGAACCACGTGTACCACTTACTCATGACGTGGGTTTGAATTCCCACCAGAACTTACCTCTCAAAAATAATACAAATAAACTAAGGGCAGTGGACTGCCTGAGACTAAGATAAGATAAGATAAGATAAGATAAGATAAGATATTCCTTTATTGATCCCCTTGGGGAAATGCAGGCATCATAGCAGCATGGGGAAGGGGGGGGGGGTACAGGTAGTAAAAACAACACAAGCAACACAAACCCAAAGGAACAACAGTGTAGATAGAAAAATAAAATAAAATGAATAATAATAACATGTGTATACCGACCTATTCTCAGTCCTTGCCCCACAATGGTGGAACGAACTTCCTTCCCACCACAGTTAGGACAGCCGAAACCCGTCCAATCTTTCGCCATCGACTAAAGACACACTTCTTCAACCAATATCTGAAATGAAAAAAAAAAAATAATAAATAAAAATAACCCTAACTAACCTTACTTGCACTTGTCCTAATATACTACCCTGTAGCACTCAACACTTTGATGAACATTGTTACTCAGCTGATAGAGGTGTACCCTTCCTGCTGACTTGTCGTACAGAACTTGTAAGTCGCTTTGGATAAAAGCGTCAGCTAAATGACTAAATGTAACATAAGATAAGATAAGATATTCCTTTATTGATACCCTTGGGGAAATTCAGGCATCATAGCAGCATGGGGGAGGGGGAGGGGAGGTACAGGTAGTAAAAACAAGCAGTGTAAACAATATAACAAGTCAATATAATTAACTAACTAACTACTAAAGGTAGTATTATTGTCCTTTTTAGGTTCCTAGTGATGATGATGATGATGATGTTTTTTATTTTCGTGTCTTACATACAGGTGTATGCCCAGCCCATATGGGCTTACAAGACACATAAACAATAAGTATTTTATTTTTTTATTTATCCTTTATTTATCCAGGAATGTCCCATTGAGATACAAGATCTCTTCTTCCAGGGAGTCCTGACCAACACAGCACACAACAAGTTTCAACATAAAACAGGGCATTAAACAAAAAAACATACAATTCAAATATAAATACAGAGGGTCATTTGTGCAGTGGCAAGGAGCATAATCACATCAACAATAGCATCAGGTAAAACAGTTACATGTTTCATAAAGGGCTAATCGTAGCATACCTTTAAAAGCATTCACAGTAGGAAGTGCCTGTAGACAAAGTTTCACTTGCAGCGTATTCCATAAAAAGGGAGCATAGTGGGAGAATGCAGCTTTACCAAGCTCTGACTGCATCAAAGGAACATTTAACAGCATCCCATTTGCTGCTCGTCTGGTATTAAAAAAGCAAGTATAAAAGGACAGAAGTCTGGAGATATATAAGGGCAGCTTACCTAGCAATGACTTAAGGATAAAAATCAACATGTGTGATTGTCTTCTTTGGTACAGAGAGGACCATCCTAATGACTGATACAAAGTGCAGTGGTGGGTGCGAGAGCCTGCACCTGTTACAAAACGTATGGCAGTATGGTACGCAGAATCCAGCTTTTTAAGCAGGGAGGAAGGAGCATGCATATAGATTACATCGCCATAGTCTAATACAGGCAGAAAGGAACTCTGCACAATTCTCTTCCTGGCTTCAGACGGGAAACATTTCTTTAACCGGAAGAAAAAGCCCAGTTTAGGTCTAAGTTTTCTCAGTAGGTTCCCAATATGAACATCAAAGGCCATCTTTTCATCAATCCATATGCCCAGATATTTATAGGATGCTACTTTGTCAAGGCATGTCCCTTCCAGTGTCAGAATCGGGGGGACAGCTGTATTAGCTCGAGAGCGAGAGAAGGTCATGTACTTGGTCTTTTTTGCATTAAGGACCAGTCTTAGCCTTAGCAAGGAGTGTTGTAGTGTATTAAAAGCATCCTGTAGAAGCTCTATGGCCTGAGTTAAAGAGGAAGCCACTGTGTAAACAACTGTATCATCGGCGTATAAATGAAAACGTGCTGGGTTTATCCCATTTCCTAGTTCATTTATAAAGATGGAAAATAAGACAGGGGCCAAAATAGAACCTTGTGGAACACCTTTGTTTACAGTAAGAGCAGCTGAGGTATAATCTTCTACTGAAACACACTGAGTTCTTTCAGATAGATAGTTTTTAAACCAGCTCAAAGCCATTTTACCAAGACCTATGCAGCCAAGCCTTTGCAGTAGCAATGCATGATCCACAGAATCAAAAGCTTTAGACAGATCAACAAACAATGCTGCACAGTGTTTTTTCTTGTCCAGTGCTTCAATTATGTCATTTGAGACTAGCATAGTTGCTGAAGTAGTACTATGGCCTGATCTGAAGCCTGACTGAGACTCGTTAAGAATATTATGGTCAGTTAGAAACTTTTTCAGTTGTTCGTTTACAAGAGATTCAAAGACTTTGGCCATTACAGACAGTCTGGAAATAGGGCGATAATTATTTAGGTCAGAGGGGTCTCCGCCCTTTAACAAGGGGAGAACCATGGCCGACTTCCATGAGCTAGGTAATTCACCAGCACAAAGACTGAGATTCAAAATAGAGGTTATGGGTTCTGCAATCAGACCTGCAGCAACTTTGAAGAAGAACGGCTCTATCTTGTCTGGGCCTGAAGATTTCTTTACATCTAGGCTCATTAAAGCTTTGTGAACCTGAGAAGTCAAGATGGGGGCAAAGGTGAACAGTTGATCAGGGTCAAGTGGCGGAGGACCTGGCTCTCCTTCTGCAGCGATCATCCCTGAGTTGCTAGAATCAAAGATTGAGCCAGCAGAAATAAAATGATTATTAAAGCTGTCTGCAATATCCATTTTGCCCTTGATTTCACTCTGATTTACCCTTAAGAGATCAGGAAGGCTGTTTGGAGTGATAGAACCTGAGGAGGATTTAACAAGTTTCCAAAACTTTGCAGGGTTATTCAAATTGTCATGAATTGCATTAAGATAGTAGGCACATTTAGAGTTTTTAATCAGCTTAGTGCATTTGTTTCTTAGTGTCCTATACAGATTCCAATCTAATGGAATATTCGATTTCTTTGCTTTAGCCCAGGCAGTGTCTCTCTGTCGAATGAGAGAGGACATAGAATCATTAAACCAGGGGTTATCTTTACCGCTTATCCTAGATGTCCTAAAAGGAGCATGCTTGTCACATATAGCCAAGAAGGTGGATTTAAAATAATTCCATGCTAACTCAACATCGGTCATAAGTGAAACAATGTGTAAATCACTATTAAAAACATCATGTAGAAACGCTTGCTCATCGAAATGTTTGAATCGTCTCTTATGAATGAAACGTGGCTTTCCTTTAGGGACCTTACAGGTTCTCACACAAGCAATTGCGCAGTGGTCGCTTATATCATTACAAAACGTGCCTACTGCGGAGAAACGGTGAGGTGCGTTTGTAAGAATAACATCAATCAAAGTGGACTTCTCTAAATCTTTTTGGTTTAACCGAGTTGGCGAGTTAACTAGTTGCACCAAGCAGAGAGAGTCACAAGTGTCCTTGAAAGAGTTTTGTAAATCCGTTTGCCAGTCCCAGTTTAGGTCTCCGAGTAGAACCATCTCGGATTTAGTCCAGTTATGGAGAAGATTGGAGAGTATGTTCGTGGCTTCGCTTGTGGCAGCGGGCGGGCGGTAGCATCCGACCACTATAATGTCTGAACCATTTGGGAGCGATAGTTTAATTACAGAGAGTTCAAAGCATTTCGGTTTTGTTAGGGATTCGATGCAGGTGCAGTCTAAATGGTTTTTAACATAAATTGCAACCCCGCCCCCTTTTCCCACACGGTCTGTTCTAAAGACATTGTAATCTTTTATATTTATCATATCATTTGTAATCGACTTTTTGAGCCACGTCTCAGAAAGGATAATGATATCAGAGTCAGTCGAATCGGCCCATATTCTGATGGAGTCCATCTTATTAATCATGCTGCGAACATTAAGGTGAAAAAGACGTAATCCGTCTTTCGTTCTAAACTCCTCTGGCGTTTGCAGCTGACACAGTTCTGGGCCTGGATTCGGTTTCACGTTACCCGACATCAGGAGTAGGAGAATTAGGAGCCAGGTCTTCCTCGCTGGGCTGGTCGGCTTGCCGTCGCAAGTGCGCGCTGCATAGGGGGAAAGTCTCCCATTTCCCTGGGCCCATAGACAACGTATTCCTCGTGGCAGAACCCCGGGTAGATGAGACGTCCATGAGAGAAGGTCCTCCGCGAGCAGCGGGGTTGTCATCTTGGCAAAAACTCTTTCTGAATCCGGGGAAGCCATGGTGCCTGGGGTAGGCCACACATCAAACGCAGGTGTGTCTTGTGGGTGTTCAGCGTCGGGAGCGACACCGGTCCCGGAGATCCCCAGCACCAGGTAGAGTAGCAGGGGAGGTAGCCACATCATGGGATTTTCGTAATACAATGTTTAAAAAAAATAAAATAAAATTAAGAGCCCCAAGATCAGAAGAAAAAAAAGTTAGTTATTAAAATGGGTGTTGAAAGTTGTAAAAAATCCAATAGGATTGTAAAAATCTAATAAAAACTACTAATTGCTACCAAACACTGCAACGCTCATCACTGAATAGAGGCCTTGCACAGAATGTTTGTGTAGTTCTGTTCCAAAAACGTGTAGTTCTGTTGTAGTTCTGTTCCAAAAACGCTAGAAGCAAAACAAGTAGTCTCCTCAGTAACAACAACAACAAGTTTGCAGGGCTGGAGGAGGTTAGCTGCTGGAGGAGCTACCTGCTGCAGGGCTGGTGGAGGCTAGCTGCTGCAGAGCTGGTGGAGGCTAGCTGCTGCAGGGCTGGTGGAGGCCAGCAAGGAGGCTAGTAGGCCTCAGCCCACAAAGCAGGGCAGATGGAGGCTACAGCTTGTAGAGCAGATGTAGTATGCCTCAGCTCACAGAAGGTATGTCAGCAAACAGGACAGAAAGCAGGTAATCCAAGCAGCTGCTGTAGGGCTGGTGGAGGCTAGTTGGAAGGCTAGTAGGCCGTAGCCCACAAAGCAGGGCAGATGGAGGCTACAGTTTGTAGAGCAGATGGAGTAGGCCTCAGCTCAGGGAAAGCATGTCAGCAAACCGGACAGAAAGCAGCTAATCCAAGCAGATTTTCAGATTATGTCCAGCCAGTATCTGAATGAAGGCAATGTCAAGCAGGTGTAGTAAAAAAAAGCCATAAAAAACACATTTAAAATACATAAAATCTCACAACTCACAGCTTAAAAACATGGAGCTGCCATCTTGGAAAAGGGGCGTGTACTATGTAAGCTGAACAAATTCTGACATGACTGAGAAGAAATGATTGCTAAGTATATAATAATATACTTGACAAATTACGTGACAAATTATGACCGACAAGATGGCCACAAAAGAAAACACAATAAAACGTAATATAACACAAGCTGTAAACAATGTATGTAAACAAAGAAACAAGAGGAATTCATATACAATTATATAGGATATAGTGTGTTTTGTCTCAAGTGCCATGCTTTCTCCAAAAATCGTGCAAAACTGAAGATGTACTCCACACAAAAAAAAAACTCAACATACAACTCTCAGACTGCCAAAACAAATCCGGATTTACAATTAGAATTTTCTCAAATAAAGCCCTCCTCAAATCGGTGTACAAAGGGCAATAAAAAAACAAAATGATATTCATCTTCCACCACTCCCAGATCACATAGAACACACAACCGCTCCTCCTCAGGTTTACCTTGGAATCTACCCACTTCCACAGCCAATGGCAGGTCGTTGTAGTTGTAGTTGGATGTCTGGCAGCAGTCCCTGCCCACTGTCGTGGAGCCTGATGGCCGCTGGTATGAAGGAGTGGCCGAGGCGGTTAGTTGAGTGTCGGGGGGGGGTATGAGTCTGTGACTGAACGTGCTTCTCGTCTTGACTATATATAGCTCGTCGCTATTTTTATTCTATTTCATTTCATTCTATTCTTAGGCCATTTGTTTTGTTATTCTTATTTGTGACTTGTTCTGTCTAAATGTTTAATGTTGAGTGATTTGGAGTGTCAAATTTCCCTCAGGATAATACATTTCTATTCTATTCTATATCTTTGAAAAGTCTCCATTTATTCAACACTTCTGAATTCACTGACGAACTGAACTGAACTGACAAAAATAAGGTGCATAAAAAAGCAAACAAAATTCCTCCACAGGCTACTCACCATCATTAGTAGAGCGGCAAGCGGCGTTTGGGGACAGAGTGAAATCTTCTTAAAACACTGTCCCTCCACTCATTCCTGAACTTTTTTGTTAAGTCCTTCTCAAATGACAACTGAATTAAATTGGCCTTGCGTCGATGAAGCATATACTAAGGCGATGTTCTGTAAAGACATTCTTAAGGGTAGACATCGAATTATCACAGAGTGCCGTGCTAGCTTCAGTAGTGTTGTTGTTGACATCAGTGCCCACTAGGGCTGTCCCCGACTAAGGATTTGGATAGTCGACTTTGATTGAAAAAAAAAAAAAAAAAAAAAAATTACCAGGGTGGGCACAGCTGACCCAGTGGGCGGGCGCGGCCCCCCAATGCCTGCCCATGGCGCCGGGTCTGACTGCCCGGTAGTAAAAACCCAATTTAAAAAAATCTACAAAAACATAACTTGTCCAAGAGGGGGTCCGGGAGGGGGGGGTTTGAGCTGGAGCATATGTGTGTAGGGTTTTAGAAAATAGGTATTAGGGGTATATTATATACTAACATTTATATAATTGTAATTTCTCTGGATATACACTGTATACGGTTAAAATGTTATTATAGACTATTTTTGTTTTATCCTGTTTCTGTACTTGCATATAATTTAACCACCTTTACTGAAAGTTTCATTATGCATTGTGTGTTGAGTACTGACTTTTAATAATTTTTTGTTTTGCAATAATAAAAAATATATAAAAAAAAAAAAAAAAAAAAACATAACTTGTCCGAAAGGACAAGTAACATTTCAGAAATGTACATGTAAATGTATACTGTGTGTGTTCCAGGCTGTTGGTGGGCGCTCCCCGGGCCAATGCCTTGCCTGGCCAGAAGTCTCAGGTGACGGGAGGACTGTACAGCTGTGACTTTGGCTCCTCCTCCACAAGCTGTGACAGGGTGGTCTTCGATGACGACGGTGAGTCAGCAGATCACATGATCACTGTTAGTGATTATTTCTTTATTATTATTATTGTTTTTCATTATTATTATTATTATTATTATTATTATTATTATTATTATTATTATTATTATTGTTATTGTTATTGTTATTGTTATTATTGTTATTATTATTATTATTATTATTATTATTATTATTATTATTATTATTATTATTATTATTATTATTATTATTATTGTTATTATTGTTATTATTGTTATTATTATTATTATTATTATTATTATTATTATTATTATTATTATTATTATTATTATTATTATTATTATTATTATTATTATTATTATTATTATTATTATTATTATTATTATTGTTATTATTGTTATTATTGTTATTATTATTATTATTATTATTATTATTATTATTGTTGTTGTTGTTGTTGTTGTTGTTGTTGTTGTTGTTATTATTATTATTATTATTATTGTTGTTGTTGTTGTTGTTGTTGTTGTTGTTGTTGTTGTTGTTATTATTATTATTGTTATTATTGATTTAATTATTATTGTTTTCATTAATATTATTATGATTATAATTTCTATTGTTATTATTATGTATTTTATTATGATCATAATCATCATAATTATTATGATTGTTTTTATTATTATAATCGTTATTATTATCTTTTTTATTATCTTGGCGTTGGGTGTTTTGGTTTTCTTTTGTTTTATACTTTGAAATTCACAATATTTACTGTTTCTGTTTCTGTCTATGTCTCTCTCTTTAGAGGATCTAAGCAGAGAAAGCAAGGAGAACCAGTGGATGGGTGTGACGGTGAACAGCCAGGGCCCTGGAGGAAAGATTGTGGTAAGTGTGTTTCTGTGTTTGTGTGTTTGCCATTCTCACCTTCATTTGGTTGACCCCCCCCCCCCCCCCCCCCCCCCTCTACTAGACAAGATTCAAGATTGAAGAGATTTATTCATCACATAGGGGAGAACGGGATAGTTGTCACACTTTTTACTCTAGTGTGAATTGCTCATCATCAAAACATCTTTCAATAGTCATTCCTACATTAAATTAAAGCTTAAGATGTTGGCTTGAAATGTGTATCCCTCTCATTTTCCAACGTATTGTAACAAAGAGTTAATCACTAGGGATGCTCGATATTGGCTTTTTTACCGATACCGATATTCCGATATTGTCCAACTCTTAATTTCGATACCGATACCGATACCGATATCAACCGATACCGATATATGCAGGGTTTCCCCCCAAAAAAACTGAATAATTTCAGGTAATTAATAATTTCACTGGATGCATTCAAAAGGCTTTCTAAATGTAAGCATTATCTGTGCAAAATATGATAATTAAAAAAGTAAAAATTAACATTACATATATCTTGTTGTTGAATTAAACCAACATGCATACTTTTGACAATAAATAAAATAAGAATTGGTTCTTACTTGCTTGCCTGGGTAAATAAAGGTTAAATAAATGTAAAAAAAAAAAAAAATCCGATACCGATATTTTCCGATATCACATTTTACTGCCGATATCGGCCGATAATATCGGTCGGCCGATAATATCGGACATCCCTATTAATCACCTATCAAAGACACTCTGACACATTGTGACAACCAACCCCATCATGGGGATGGTTGTCACAGACTATGGGGTTGGTTGTCACACCATGTGTTTTAATGGGAACAATCGTAAAAAGAAGACAAGAAGGCAGAACTAAATTTGAAAGTTTAATTGCATTGACAAGTTGACAAATACATAACTTAATGCATCTTAACATGAACATAAACAGGAAACACATCTCTAGGCCATCCTATATAACAAAATAAGAACACAATAAATCGGCCTAACAATAATAGCCTACACAACATGTGACAACCAACCCCAAATAAAATGTGACGACCAACCCCAACTGGAATGTCTTGATAGCATCAAGGCTAACAGCCATCTAACAACTAGTTAGCTAGCTAACAACAATCTAAACTATAGCTATCCCTTCACACTAGGGATGGGTATCGTTAGGATTTTATCGATACTACTACTCCTATCGATACTGCTTAACGGTTCGGTACTTTATCGATACTCTTATCGGTTCTTTTTGATAATTTTTTTATGCTTTTTATATTTGCAGTTGAGAGCATTGGTCATCTCCCTACAGTAAAGATTAGAAATGATTGAATTATTGTAAATTTGTGTGGAGTGGTGGGAATAGCTGCTTCAATAATAACTTATAACAACAACAGACAAGTTAGACAACTATGTATACAAAAAAAACGATATACACTGAATTATTAGTTGTTACCTAAAGTCCTTGGACTCCACTGTAGAGAACGGGTGCAGGCCTTTGACAACAAACTTTGTCACAGCCCTGTGACACTCCTTCACCCTATCCTCTGTCATCTTTCCTCTAGCTGCTAGGGAGAAAGGACTTTGGGTGGTGGAGGTAGAGAGGATGTGTGGTGGGCTCACTGGGACACATTGGTGGCTGACCTCAGCTTGACGATCTATAAAAAGTTTTTAGATTGTAGTATTTGTAGCTAAACAATTATTTTGTTTATTAGCCTATTTGTAATAATTCGTTATTAGCCTAGGAAACTCCGTATCTTGGCTTACCGGCTGCAGTGGACGTGGATGCAGATGGACCACTGCGCGCAAGGCAGTCGAATACGGCGCATTTCTGCAAACTAATATAGTGTTTTGCAAACAAATGTTTTGATAGATTGCTCGTATTGCCACCCTTACTGGCAAATGTTTTGTTGCACTTGTGAACGCTTCGCTCTATCCGCCATCACGACTCAGTCCATGCAGAGCTGTCTGTGTCTGTGTGCAGCGCGCGTCAGCACGGAGACAGCGCTGAGATGCTTCCAGCTGCAGCACATCAGGTGTGCAGGGCTTGTATGTGCGGGGCTTGTAAGCGCTGCGGTCTGACGTGCTGCAGCTGCATACTATTGACAGCGCTTTCATTAAGGAGTACCCGTATGTATGTGTAGCGCGACTCGCGAGGAGTGTGTGTAATAATGACTCGCTGCGACTCGCTTCTCGTGCAGAGACAGAGAGAGGAGAGATCGTTCGCAACTTTTAAATAATAATAATAATAATAATAATAATTTCTCTAGAGTATCGATAGCAGTACCGAGGACGTCGGAGCTTATAAATACTCCGGTATTTTCTAATATAGTACCGGTTCCCGTTTAAAACCGGGGTCCGGGGGGCATCCCTACTTCACACGCTTTAAGGGTAATTGTTACGTATGGGAGTGAGTGGTAGTGAGTCCAATGGTGGATGAGACAAGGAGACGGAGATAGGTAGCTCTTTCTAAGTGTAGCAGGGTGGATTATCCCTGCTTCGTGGGAACGGCTGCTGACAGTCACAAGGTAGCTGGACACAGTAGAGCTCCGTCTGACTGCACCCTCGTCTTTGGGCCTGGAGCGTCGACTGGAGGCTGGTAGTGGGAGTGGATGGGGCCCGGGATTTACCCACCTGGTCTGGTACTCTGGTCTTCCTTCCCTGCAGCAGGGCGGTCAGCAGTACTCCCCAACACGCTCCCCACTTCCCCAATTGCTCCTGAGACCCTCCCACACCTGGTGACTGAATTGTAAATAAATACCCTGGGTCCCCCCCGCAAGCAGTACCCTCCCTTACGGACCCTAGAAACCTTACAATGAAAAGGGAAAGGTGGAATAGGAAGGAGTTAATTATGTCAACGTTACCCACACCAAAAGAGTTGTTCAATGGCTCATGTATCGACACACACACAGAGCTCCCATCCAATACTTTAATGTTATTTATACTGTCAGTACAATGGCTTACTCCTAGTGACCAATTGGACTGAAGTCCCACTATAGTTTCGTTGGTAACTCCATACCTCATAAACACGTATATTATACACCCACCTCGGGGTTAACATCAGGGATAATATACCTTAATGTATTTGACTCATCGCCCACGTCTGGGTCTTCACCCTGGATAATACCTTCAAAAAGGCTTTAATTATACGGAAGGAATAGTACCTCCAAAAGGCGTTATCTATACTACACCAGGTCTGTAACTTCCCCACAGGGAAAGGGTTAATTGGATGGGAAAATATTATTAAGCACACAGGTTATCACACTCAAAGAAAAGGAAAGAAAGCAACAAGTGGGCCCACAAAATACCAAACAGAAGTCCTATCTTAATGCCGGCATATATTGTTTGGGGTTCCCCTATTGAAAGGTAGTAGCAACGTTAACTCCGCCCGCAGGCTGCACCACACTGTATACTGTATAATAGCTCGGGAGCATCAATGCCCATTTGTACTCATCCGAAATGGCCGCCTGGCCGCGCCACTGTCGTCCGGAAGGCAAGATGGCGTCGAACGCTCTCGGTGGGGATACCAGCAGGCGGGGCCGGAGCAGAGAGGCAGTGCTGGCGGAGAACGTGTGCTGGCCGATGACGACCTCTGCCGGTCGGGAAGAACTCCCGTGTACTGCAGGCAGCCAGGTGCAGGTCCGGTCGTAGGCTGGCGTAGCAGACTGGTTGCAGGCAGCCGGAGCAGACTGGTTGTAGGGCTGGTGCTGGGACGACACGCGGAACTAGCTTGCCTCACTCACACTGCAGCTAAACTCTGGGTCCCAAACAGCCCTTCTGCTAGACGAGATATATCATAACGCAGGGTGCTCCTAAGCACCGTTCCTCTTCGCGCCACGCTGGCGGGGACGCCTCGCTAGAGGGAATAACTTTAACTTAAGCCCAACTCGGCTATACCGTTCGTATTCTAGGATAACTCGTGGTATATCACTAGGGATATTCAGGGAGAAACATGCAAGGCTCCACTACGAGTACATTCATAGGATAACCCGTAATATACTCCTGTTCAATACGGGGCTCTCCAGACATGACCGCTCCGGTCCAAGTTCAATGTCGACGAGGCTGGTTCCTCGCACTTCCGTCTCAGTTGGCTTGCTTCCTTCTCCGTCGCCCTCGTACGCTCTCTGCTTGCCACCGGCGCCCCCTGCTGGTACCGCCTACTAGCTCCACAGGGAAAAGGATTGTAGAATAGAATCCAGTAATGCCGTTTATAATCCATATTTTGGTCGGTGAAAGAAGGAGGGACTTGCGTCATTGTTCGTGAGAATATCAATGATGTCTTTGTGCACAAAGGGGAAGTAGAAGATTACGTTAGCACTTCTGAATAATAGAAGAATATCCATGAAAGACGCCGGGTGTCAACAGAGAAAACAGAGCTAAAGTAGTATAAGTGCACAGCGAGTGGCTCAGCAACCTCTGACCAGCTCCTTCCCACACGAACGGATATCTGAAGCCTCGACAACAAGACAAGGGAACAGAGAATGAATAAGTAGTCACAAACCCAACATTCCAATCAATTAGCAGTGACAGCAAATTGACAGCACAGTGACAGCAACCAGTGGAGAGTACCAATCAGTGACACACAGGAATGTGGGCGTGACAACCAAAATGCGAATACCAACCACCAGGTGACAACATTCCCGAATGACAGCTGGGTTTCCGGGAGAGGGAACCCAGAACGTTACAGGTAATAATAATTGTGTAAAAGCCTAGAAGAAAAATACTGAGGAGCGGAACATTTACAAATGGACATGAAAAACACAAAAAGTCCTCTCACCTCAAGTTCAGCTGTTTCACTCCAAAGATGACAATGTAGGTGAACTCTGACACCAATTCTGGACATTTAAATACCAATGTATCGGAGACAGGACCCTCTGGTCGTGAAATATAATGAATGTAACAACCTACCCGTGTGACAACGTCCCCCGTTCTCCCCTACATACACGAGACATGTAGTGAAATGAAGGTGGCCATGCCCGCCTTGAGTGTGCAAAAAAATACAAATAATAAAATAGAATAATAAAATAGAATAGATAATAAAATAGACACGATAAAAAGTAATACGAATAAAATACAATACAATGCTAAGCTTAAGAATGAAAGGTAATGAGTACTATATACAATAATATACAAATATATGTTATGTTTTTTTAAAGTGACCTTTTTTCTAGTGTGTTTGTGTGTGAGAGAGTGCAAGTGAGGATGTGTGTTGTGTGTGTGTGTAGACCTTTGATTGACAGTCCTCTCAACCAATCCCCCCTCCCCGTCTCCCCTTCCCTCCAGACCTGCGCTCACCGCTACCAGGTGCGGGGTAACGTGAACACCCAGCTGGAGTCCCGCCACGTCCTGGGCCGCTGCTACATCCTGAGTCAGGACCTGACCATCGACCCGCTGGCGGCCGAGGACGGAGGCAAGTGGTGCTTCTGTGAGAACCGGCCCTACGGACACGAGATGTTCGGCTCCTGCCAGCAGGGCCTGTCCGCCATCTTCGACGAGGACTATCACTATTTCATCTTCGGGGCCCCCGGTGCATACAACTGGAAAGGTAAGGGGTCCATGTAATAATAATAATAATAATAATAATAATAATAATAATAATAATAATAATAATAATAATAATAATTCATTACATTTATACAGCTCTTTTCTAGACACTCAAAGCGTTCCCCACAACGTAGGGTTAAGGAAATTGCCTCCTTCACCACCACTGGTAGCAGTCCTTGGGCTACGCAGGCTCAATGGCTGCCATACACACTGGCACCCGGCACACATCACACTACACAATGGCTGAACGGCTCAGGAGACAGGGATTGATATCAGCCAATTATGGGGAAGGGATGATTAGGTGGCCTTGATGTCAGAGACGTGTGTGTGTTTGTGTGTGTTTTGTGTGTGTTTTGTGTGTGTTTTGTGTGTGTTTGTGTGTTTGTGTGTGTATGTGTGTGTTTTGTGGAGGAATCCCTTTGTTTGCGTAGCTTGAATCTCACACCTAGAGAGACAATGCCCCCCCCCCCCCCCTAACCGCCGCCCTTCTATTAGTAGTCGTTTTAGTAGTAGTCGTTTTTTATTCAGTCATGACACACAATAAAAATATCGTTCCAGACTGTCAACGGTCTTTGATTTTGGCAGTGACTGAAACGGTACAGGCTGAAGTATAGTCCTATAGTCTTATTTAATTAAGCCTCCAAAACTAAAACTAAAACTAACTAACTAACATTTGTAACCCTCATAAATATTTTTACAAACAAAAGTGAATGACTTATTCTCTTATCCACAAAAGAGCTAGAACCCCTTCTCCACTTCAGTCTCCCAGGTGGCCTTGTTTGTATGTGTTTCACTATTAACCCTTTGACTACCACACTACCAAAGGGTTAACCCTTCCACTGAGACAATACAGAAGGTTAACCCTTTCACTGCCACACAACAAAGGGTTAACCATTTCACAACCACACTACCTTCAGTGAATTGTTGTCAAGTCGTAACAGTGTAGAGCTTTCAGACAGATCTGCAGGTTATTATCACAAACATCTGGCGACAGAAAGAGAACGACAGCATCTGATCCTCATTGCCAGTCTCTCGACTCTTCTCATCTCCAGATAAATTTATTTGTTTTTTCACATCCATCTTTAATCATCGCCACTGTGGACGTCCCTTTTACAGTCTTGTGTTTGAGATGACTTTTCCATTCATTATTTGCGTTGCGTTTTTTTTAATCCTTTCATTTACATGCCATGTCCATCCCTCCACCACCCATCTCCTCTCCTCTCCTCCCCACCTCCTCTCCTCTCCTCCGCCTCCCCTCCTCTCCTCTCCTCTCCTCTCCTCTCCTCTCCTCTCCTCTCCTCTCCTCTCCTCTCCTCTCCTCTCCTCTCTGCCTCCTCTCCTCTCCTCTCCTCTCCTCTCCTCCCCTCCTCCTCTCCTCTCCTCTCCTCCTCCTCTCCTCTCATCTCCTCTCCTCTCCTCTCCTCTCCTCTCCTCTCCTCTCCTCTCCTCTCCTCTCCTCTCCTCCCCTCCTCCCCTCCTCCTCTCCTCTCCTCTCCTCTCCTCTCCTCTCCTCTCCTCTCCTCTCCTCTCCTCTCCTCTCCTCTCTGCCTCCTCTCCTCCTCCTCTCCTCCCCTCCTCCTCTCCTCTCCTCTCCTCTCCTCTCCTCTCCTCTCCTCTCCTCTCCTCTCCTCTCCTCTCCTCTCCTCTCCTCTCCACCTCCTCTCCTCCTCTCCGCTCTTCCAAGGTGTGGTGCGTGTGGAACAGGACAACGCCACCCTGTTCGAGATGGGCGTCTATGACGACGGTCCCTATGAAGCGGGAGATGAGAACCTATGGAACCCTAGCCTTGTACCCGTCCCGGCCAACAGCTACCTGGGTACGTGACAACACCCCTCCCTCCCTCCCTCCCTCCCTCCCTCCTTCATACCTATCTCTGTTTGTTCATTTCTTCTCCATCTCATTTGGTCACTTATCTCCTCCGTTCATATCTGAAGTCAGGAGGTGTGGCCTCACGGTGCTGTTTTGCAATCGCGGTACAAACGGCAGGGGGCTGATGTAGGGTTTCTTCTTGTCTTCGCTGGATGAATGGATCACTACACAGTAGGGATGTCCCCGACTAAGGATTTGGATAGTCGACTTTGATTGGCCGATATTAGCCGATAGTCGATTTTTTTTTTTTTTTTTAACAAAAAGTATAATTTTTTTTTTATCATTCCATTTGGGCTGTGAGGGGTGCTTAATGTCTGAAGGAGTCGACGGAAGGCTTCTTGTCCTCTGCAAAAACATGCAATTGGTCCACTGATGGATACATCTTGATATTTGTCTAGTCTAGTGTGTTCATTAGATGGGTGAAATCCTCTTTCAGTGCCTCTGTGCCTGTTTTCTTAGGCAGTTAGCCATTAGCATTAGCCATGCTTCTAGGCCTCTTTTCTTTTGGAAAGAATGATAATTTTTTTTATAAAAAAATCATTTTAATAATTATAATAATATATATAAATTTTTTGCATTCGACTAAGAGGTTGGCAGTCGACTACGGCTCCTTTTGATCGATCAGTCGACTATTTGACTAATAGGGGTCAGCCCTACTACACAGTGTGTTTTATATTTGTGTTTTGTATCTTGGGTTGTGTGAGGTCCTTGTTCCTCAGGTGTTTGCACTTCTTTAAGGTGTTCTGTTCATGACCAGCCTCTCCAGCTCCGAGCCCGATCAGTTTGTATACAAGTCCCCCTCCCCGCGGGACGACGCGGCGGGCGCACTGCCGTCCAATAGCTATTTAGGTTTGTTTGTTGGTCAACATCAACCTGGTGTGATGATAACCGTCCCATGTTCCATCCACTCCTCCGCTCATCATCGAGGTCTATACACCGCTCTGTTCTTTAGACAACGACGATAAAACAACGTGTTTCCAACGACGCTTGGCGACGGTTGAACCAACACTTGAACCAGATTATTTTGACCAAGTGGATCCCATGCTATAGAACATACAGTGGATCCCATGTTATAGAACATAGATCCCATGCTATAGAACATACAGTAGACCCCATGTTATAGAACATAGGTCCCATGTTATAGAACATACAGTAGACCCCATGTTATAGAACATAGGTCCCATGTTATAGAACATACAGTAGACCCCATGTTATAGAACATAGGTCCCATGTTATAGAACATACAGTAGACCCCATGTTATAGAACATAGGTCCCATGCCATAACATAGGTCTCATGCTGTAACATCAAATGGTTTATAGACCTCATCATTGTGTTTCGTGAAACAGAGAAATGTTTGCACAGAGTTTGACTTCATAACCATCTTGACGTGACACTAAATGTTGAGGTTTTTGCTTTGTTCCAATCATGTCATTTCATGCATGTCGTGAATTTGTTGGAAAATTACAGCCTTCTCATTTCACACACGTTTGATTACCTCTGTCTGCCTGACCTGTCTGTCTGTTCATCTATCTATCTGTCTGTCTGCCTGTCTGTCTGTCTGTCTATTCATCTATCTATCTGTCTGTCTGTCTGTCTGTCTGTCTGTCTATTCATCTATCTATCTGTCTTGTCTGTCTGTCTGTCTGTCTGTCTGTCTATCTGTCTGTCTGTCTGTCTGTCTGTCTGTCTGTCTGTCTGTCTGTCTGTCTGTCTGTCTGTCTGTCTGTCTATCTGTCTGTCTGTCTGTCTGTCTCTCTGTCTGTCTGTCTGTCTGTCTGTCTGTCTGTCTGTCTGTCTGTCTGTCTGTCTGTCTGTCTGTCTGTCTGTCTCTCTGTCTGTCTGTCTGTCTGGCAGTCTGTCTGTCTGTCTGTCTGTCTGCCTGACCCCTGTCTGCCTGACCTCTGACTGCCACTAGTCATCTATCTCCGTCTGTCTGTCTGTCCATCGGTCCGCCGGTCGGCCTGTCTGTGTAACCGTCTCGTGTCCCCCCCCCCCCACCCCCAGGTTTCTCTCTGGACTCGGGGAAGAGTCTGACCAAGAAGGGCCAGCTGACGGTGGTGGCGGGGGCCCCCAGGGCCAACCACAGCGGGGCGGTGGTGCTGATGAAGAAGGGCCCAGACATCAGCAACGTGCTGCAACACGAGTTCACGCTGCATGGCGAGGGCCTGGCCTCCTCCTTCGGATACGACCTGGCCGTGCTGGACCTCAACGGGGACGGGTGAGCGAGGCCGCATCACACTAGGGATGTTTTACCACCAGTGTACATTTTATATATTAATATATATTATTATATATATATATATATATATATATATATATATATATATATATATATATATATAGGTTTAATTATTTTGACTATGTATGTTGGTAGTAAGGTCGCACAGTAATTCAGTATTATCATTTATCGTATCTCGATCATATCATGATGAAATGATAACATTGAGATTAGGGATGTGCATGACTGACCAAAATCATTTTCGAATAGTCTACTGTTCTTAAGACCGAATATTAGTTATTTTCTGTTTCAGTTTAAATTCAGTTAAAATGTTCAGTTTCAGTTAAATTCAGTTATTCTTTTTAATAGAATGGATCATTAAAATCAAAGGGTATTGCACATAAATACTGTAGGCACTTCAGAATTTGAAGTTCAGTTAATCCTTCAGAACGTTGATCGGCTCAGCTGACCGACAATAAATCAAAATGACACCATTCACCGTCGTAGCCAATGCATCTTTTAGATCAATTAGGCTATGAGAATTAGGCTGCCTCTAAATATAAAAAAGGAATTAAATAATAATGGTTTGCTTCAATACAAAAAAAAAGTATTTTATAAAAAAAGAAAAAATTAAATATAAAAAAAAGATTTACTCTGACATGAAAATCGAATGTGGAGACTGGCATCGACTATTCGAAAATCTGAATATTTTAACTCATCCCTACATCAAACGTGTACAACGTTAGAGCTTCTTTCCCTGGACCATAGTAAGAACTCATCAACCCACTCAAGAGATCATCTCACTACCCACACACATCATATCTGTGGGAATAATCATCACTCCGTATTCATATTGATATGTTATATTCATGTTGATATATTATATTGACGTTTTATATCATATCGATTCATATTGATCCTTTGCACTTTTTATAACTGTCTATGCACTATTCTATGCTGACCTGCACTTGTAATAACTTTTAGCAATGACATGTGCATTGTGAGGAACAAATAGGTGGGAATGTTGTAACTCTTAATTTGTTATTGTATTATTTACAGGTAGTTGTAAAACAAAAGAAAAATCATGTAATTGAATCCATCACTTGTATTAGTCTTGAGGAGAATAGCCAAGCTATAGGCTCAAATAGATCCTACAAACACACAAAAGAGAACACGCACACAAGCGACCAGGGCCCCGTTCCCCATACCTGGATAACTGAGTTAGCCGGATAACTTTCGGTTAAGTCTGACTTAAGCCGGACTTTCCGGCTCCCCGTACCTGGATTGTCCAAATCACTATGACAACAGATCCAAAAGTTTGAGCCTGGTCGAAAGCAGGGTTTAAGTTCAAGTTAGCCGGATGAAGCACAGCCACGCCCCCGCAAAGAAAGTGACAGCGCGTTTCCTGAAATTATTCCCACAGTCTAGGATCTGCTTTATACCATTCTGAATTACGTTTTTGTGCTCCATTCTTCCAGAGGGGGCTTTTGAAATGTAAAATAGACCCAAAATGCTGATACTAAATTCACTTTGTCCTAAATAATGCACGTTATATATACCGTGGCGCTCGCTCGGTGCGATGTACACATTATGTGGTTATTCTAACAACGCGCAGCATTGCAAATGTGAATCCCGCAGGGATATTTTTAATGATTGAAACCTATCGCTCGTTTGGCTCTGATTCCTTTCATATTCTCCGCTGTGGATGTTTAATGGAGCGCCTGGATTGTGTTTCATTCAAGCATAAAATTGAAGTGTCTATGCGTGGATTGTGGATCTTGTCTCGTTCATTAATGTATAAACAATGAATTTATCCCATCTGGCACAGTGGCTCAGCGGTAGTGCTCAATCCTGGCAACCCAGCGACCGGTGTTCGAAACCCCGTGTTTCCAATATAATTTTTTGGAATATAATATTAATGATTATACGCCAAAGTAGCCTAGTTTCAAGTTAAAATATTATAAATCTACATGCATTGAGGATGTCATTCTTTATATAGCTCTCAACGTGCACCAAATTGAATTATTCCTACATCGCAAAAAGAAGGGGAAGACTAGGTTTCGAACCCCGGTCGTCTGCGTGAAAGTCAAAAGAAGAACCCGTTACACCACAGTGGAGATAAGTAAAAGATCGACTATACATCAATCAATGGGAAGAGAGCCGTATCGTTATTTTGTATAACAGTTTAACTAATTATTTTCGCTAGCAAGATCTCATTTGATTATTCAATCCAGCAGGCAAGTTTAAAGAAATATAATCTGATTGATTGAGGTAATGAGGGACTTAAAATTAGCCTATAGATAACGCATTTAACTTGTCGGCGAGGCGATTGAGCCGTACTGCAATATGTTACTAAAGTTTTAAATCAATTAATCAATCAATGCCGCTAGAGAATCAGGATCTCTGCTCTCGACACTTGCTGCCTTCTCGGCTGAGGCGGGCACGCGCACTTATCCTGGGTCTCAAGTCTGGCTTGAGTTAACGAGACTGAATCCACCTTCGAGGAACAGGAAAATCCCGGCTTCAAACATCGGGTTAACTGAATCTGGATAATGACATCTTGATCGACTTAGTTGAACCAGGTACGGGGAACGGGGCCCAGCTTGTACATACTGTAGGCTCCGGTGTACATCGTAATGAAGCTCAGTGTTCTGCTGTCGCCTCCCAGCTGGCAGGACATAGTGGTCGGAGCGCCCCAGTACTTCGAGAAGGACGGGGAGATCGGCGGAGCCGTTTACGTCTACATCAACAAGGCCGGGAAGTGGAACCGGGCGACTAAAGAGAGGATAGACGGACCGCAGGACTCCATGTTCGGACTAGCTGTGGAGAACCTGGGAGATATCAACCAGGACCGTTACCAAGGTGAGCTAGGGGACAGTGGGTCTCATTCTCTCAAAACATTTGCTCTTAGGGCCATTTAAGACATCTTAGATTTTGGGATTCCCCAACCGTCCCTAAGCTTGGATTTTATTTATTTTTCCGACATCAAATGCGTAATTTTTTATCGTACAAATAGTGTCATATTTATTTTAATTATGATTCATTCATTCCAAGGAGGCCTGTAGAGTTGACATGAAGGAATCACTATGATTCCTCCCAAATAAAGCCGAATCCAAGCTTAGGGACGGTTGGGGAATCCCAAAATCTAAGATGTCTTTAATGGTTAGACTGGGTATTAGGGCTGTCACATAATTTCTGATTTTCAAATTTAATTTCGAATTTACATAAAAACATGAGATTCGAACGTGAACGGAGAAATTCGAATTTGAAAAAAATATGAATAAAAAATTTATTATAATAATAATAATAACTTAAAAAAAACTGTAAAACACGTATTCCAAATAATTACTGGTCATGGTTATTTTTAGTCTTGCAATTTCAAGAGTCGACCAGCACATTTCATTGTTTCTAATGCTTCATGGAGCATGTTTACTTTATTTGCTCAGCCTCATAGTAGAAAAACACATCTTCTAAAATAGTTTTTGTGTTGTACAGTATGCAGTATATACAGTATGTACAGTATGAAAACAAACAGTCAGGTCATATAGGTGAGACTGTACTGAAAAGAATGATACCAAACACACCATGGTAAAAAAGAAAATTGCCAAAACGTTGAAAATAGCTTAGACTCGAGAGGGTGTTTTGTGACACTGACATTTTCATTCTAATTCAAGCTTGTCTACAATTCTGCAACGAATATCAAATTCGATTGTAATTTTTTGTTTGTTAAAGTGACAGCCCTACTGGGTATGTGTCTGAGAACCTGGGAGATATCAACCAGTACCGTTACCATGGTTACCAAAGTGAGCTAGCCAGGGGACGTGTCTGACTGTCTATTAGGGCTGAACAATATAGTGAATATATACAGATATCGCAATATGAGAGAGTACAATGTCTATATTGCAAAAGCTGCAATATGGACATGGGTTAAAGGTGCTATAGATAAAAAAAATTATGTAGAGTAATACTTTTCTTTAAAGAATACATCCACAGAGGTTTTAGAAAGGTGCAGAATAAAAGTATTGCTTCCCCCCCCAAAAAATATAGATGAATGAATTCATAACTAAAATGCACCTTATTGGATAAATGATGATTGTGCTCTAGTGCGACATCTAGTGGCTGAATGTTATCTATAGCACCTTTAAGCAGTGTGAATGAGAAGCACTCAAGAGACAGGCCTCTCTGTGGTTAACCCTTTCACTACCACACTACAGAAGGTTAACCCTTTCACTACCACACTACAGACGGTTAACCAGTGAACTTGTGGCAGTGAAAGGGTTAACCCTTTGGTAGTGTGGCAGTGAAAGGGTTAAGGCAGCTGGGTAGCGTCTGATAACAGGCGGATGTGTCTTCTGTTCTTCTTTTACATGCTGGCCGTGAGTATGAAAGTATAAAAGTACAAGAGTATATATATAAGTAACAGTAGATAAAATATTTCACTGTTACAAGTGACATTTGAGTTGATTTAATTTTTTTTTCTGCAATATCAGTCAAAACAAAAGCATTGTGATATTTTGTCAATGTTGTACAGCCGCACTATGACGGCATCTTTCTCCTCTCGCCCTCTCTGTCAGATTTTGCAGTGGGGGCTCCCTATGATGACGATGGAACAGGGAATGTCTACATCTACCATGGCTCAGCTATGGGACTCAAGAGCAAAAAACCAGCACAGGTAACTAACTATCTAACTAACTGGCTGGCTGGCTGACTGACCAGAATAACAAATTACCTACTGTACCTACCAAACGTGAAACTTCAATTAATATCTTGGGCTTTTATTTGCTTCAATCACTGAACTCAACTGGCTTATATTTGGGACAGGCGTCTATATGGAACATGCCTTTAATTCCTTTTGCACAAAACTCTATGCTATTGAATAACGTGTCAATTATGAATCATTCATTCGATCTCTCTCTGAGAGACAGCGCTAGTGAATGTAGTGAGAAATGACCGGTAGTCTTTGTTTTCAGTTGCCTCTCGCTGTTCAGTTCAGCACTGGACAGCGCCCCGCCACACACAACTGTGAATGATGTTTGACTTTGAATGCAAGTAAGAAGAATATATACAAAATGTGTAGGGCTGACCTCAACTAGTTAATCATTATTTCCAAAAGCAAAGAGGCCTAGAAGCGTGGCTAACGCTAATGGCGCGCATACTAGCGAGGCTAACTGCCTAAGAAAAGGCGCTCAGAGGCACTGAAAGAGGATTTCACCCATCTAATGAACACACTAGACTAGACAAATATCAAGATGTATCCATCAGTGGACCAATTGCATGCTTTCGCAGAGGACAAGAAGCCTTCAGTCGACTTCAGCACCCCCACAGCCCAAATGGAATGATCCAAAATAAAAATAAATTGCATACCAGTCGACTATGGGTGACAATATTGTCACAAGGAAAGATGAAATTACCTACCTGGGTTCCATCCTAGAGGCAAATCTTTCCTGTGACAAAATGGCATACAATGTAATAAAAAAAGTCAACCAACGAACTAGATCCTTGTACCGGATCTCCTCTCTGGTAAACAAGAATACCCTGAAGACTCTGGCAGGAGCACTCATTCAAGGGTACTACGACTATGCTTGCACCTCATGGTACCAAAGCACCTCAAAGGCGCTAAAAACAAGATTACAAACATCACAAAACAAACTAGTCAGACTACTGCTTGACCTTACCCCTAGAACCCACCTCACCCCTGCCCACTTTGACAACCTAGGATGGCTTAGAGTAGACGGCAGAGTACAGCAACTTGCAATGGGCCTGGTCTACAAGATACACTATACGACTAAGGTACCCATGTACATGTCAAAATACTTCCCAAAGGTCAGTGAATACTACGACAACAACACCAGAGGAAGCTCAACAAATCATGTTAAACCCAGATTCGGCTCAAACAAGGGACTAAACACGTTTCGCAATTATGCCACATCAATATGGAACGCCCTACCCAAAGCTGTAAAGGAATGTGAATCCCTACCCACATTCAAAACCGCTCTTAAAGAGCACCTGCGGGAGGTAGGGATGGGAATCGAGAACCGGAACCGGTTGGGAACCGGTTCCTAATTGTCTGATTCCTGGAATCGCATGCCTCTGTGACTATTGATTCCTCTTATCGATGCCATGTTTTTCTGACAGTTGCGCATTTGAAAACAATAACGTTAGTGCTACACATGCAGCCATAGCAGACTATTTGATTCCTTGACTAAAACCTAAATGAAAACGAATGCTTTCACTGTATAAATATTCTCCCATTTCATCCATTTTAGATGATCACAATAGACTGAGGCTGCAGCTAGTGGTTATCGCGCACATCAGGAAAATCCTTTCACGCTAGCACAGCGGGGGTAAACTGACTCAGGAAAAGGTGAACGAGTGTCACCGAGCAGTCACTAAATTTGTAAGGGCTCGAAATTGCGACCATTTTGGTGGGGGCTCAACAATAAATGACAATCAGAAATGTCAAGTTGCATGTTGTTATTCTAACCAGCTTAGTTCTGTTGCATTTCCAATTCATTTATTTAAATTATACATTTATCAGGAATCGATAAGGGAATCGATAAAGAATCGGATCGATAAGCAGAATCTATAATGGAATCGTATCGATAAAATCTTATCAATTCCCATCCCTGGCGGGAGGCTGCAATTCTAAACTGGCCACCGTAAATGTCCAAACCCCCCACCCCCACCCCCTCCTGGAGGGGGGGGGGCAACCGCGAGGGGGGGGGGACGCTCTCTCGTTGTCGGAACACAGTGTGAGAAGAGCATTTATGCAGGTGAACACCAGGAAGGCTGCTGGCCCAGATGGCATAACAGGACGTATACTCAAGACCTGTGCCAACCAGCTGGCCCCTGTGTTCACCGTCATATTTAATCAATCACTGGCGGAGTCAGTGGTCCCTGCCTGCTTCAAGAGGTCTACCATCATCCCTGTGCCGAAGAAACCCTCCCCAGCATGTCCAAATGACTACAGACCGGTGGCACTCACCTCTGTGGTCATGAAATGTTTCGAGAGGCTGGTCAAGGACCACATTTGTGCCTCCCTCCCCAGTGATATGGACCCTATGCAATTTGCATACAGGACAAACAGGTCCACCGACGACGCGGTCTCCCAGGTACTGCACAGCACCCTCTCGCACCTTGACCGTCAGAAGGGGGGCTATGTGAGACTGTTGTTCATTGACTACAGCTCAGCGTTCAACACCATAGTCCCCACCAGACTGGTGGACAAGCTGATCGAGCTAGGTCTGAGCTCCGCCCTGAGCGCCTGGGTACTGGACTTTCTGAGCGAAAGACCCCAGGCGGTCAGGGTGGGGGGTCAGACCTCCAACACCATCACCCTGAGCATCGGGTCCCCCCAGGGCTGTGTTCTGAGCCCCCTGCTGTACTCACTCTACACACACGACTGTGTGGCCAAGTTCAGCTCCAACTCCATAGTGAAGTTCGCAGATGACACGGTGGTGGTGGGGCTGATCTCGGACAACAACGAGAAGGCCTACCGGGAGGAGGTGGAGGTACTGGAACGCTGGTGCCAGGACAACAGCCTGCTCCTGAACATTGGCAAAACCAAGGAACTGATCGTGGATTATAGGAGAGGACAGCAGGGGACACACACACCACTGATGATAAACGGGGCTACCGTGGACAGGGTGAGCAGCTTCAAGTACCTGGGGGTCCACATCTCAGAGGACCTGACATGGTCAACACACATAAGCACAGTAGTAAATAAGGCGAAACAGCGTCTCTACCACCTGAGACAGTTAAGGAAGTTCAGAGTATCGGGGAAGATACTCCAGTCCTTCTACTCAGGAGCTGTAGAGAGCATCCTGACCGGAAACATCACTGCCTGGTATGGAAACAGCACGGCACAGGACAAGAAGGCCCTACAGAAAGTGGTGCGCTCAGCCGAGCGTACCACGGGTATTGCACTACCCCCCCTGCAGGTTCTATACAACAAGAGGTGCAAATCCAGAGCCTGCAGGATAATGAAAGACCCTCACCACCCCAATAACAGCCTGTTTCAGCTGCTGAGGTCAGGCAGACGCCTGCAAATCTCAGCTACTAGGACAGAGCGGTTTAGGCTCAGCTTCTTCCCCCAGGCCATCAGAGCCATGAACAATGTACATTGAGTGCTCAGAACATTGAACTGTCCACACACAAGCACACATGAACACACACACGACACGCACACTGTGCACGCTCACACACGAGCAGCCACTTAACACTTTAGCATGAGCGGGCACACACTCAGGCCGCACGCACCCTCACTTATTGCCAAAAGGAAAGGCCACTTTAAATTAGTATTAGCAACAGTAACAGTGTATTGCACTACTATTACTACTACTGTTAACTGCCAACTGTTACCCGTCATTGCACAAATTTATTGTTACCTGCTACCTGTTATTGCACAATTTTATTGCACACATTTTTTGTATTGGATTCTATTATATGTTATATGTTGTACCAATTGCACATCGTTGTGGGCAAGACCACCCGCATTTCATTGTATATCCGTATGCCGTGACAAATAAAAACTCTTGACTTGACTTGACTCCTAATAGACAGTCTCCTCCCCACCGCATGTATATATTCTCCGCCTCCAAATGTACAGTCTCCTCACCACCGGATGTATATTTCTCTCCCACCCACCCACCCCCTCCTAATGTACAGTCCCCTTCCCATCATATGTATATACTCTGTCAGGATCTATGAGTAACAGTACTGTATATTTGGATACCGCATATGTCACAAATGCATCAGTACTAAATACCTATACTAAATACCTATATGTATGTCATGTATGTTGAGTATGTCATAAATGTCAATATGAATTGAAAATGGGGGACCCTGATGTAAACAAGACAAACGTCTTTCTCTGGTCTGCATCCCCTTAACAATTGTGTGTATTGAGCCGTACTGTATTGTACCCATTCTGCAATCTGTTAAATAAAGTTTTCATTCATTCATTCATTCATTCATTCATTCATTCATTCATTCATTCATTCATTCATT
>NC_140168.1:14240974-14295974 GCF_963971535.1 Notolepis coatsorum | reverse complement strand
AGCGATTCACCTTAAATATCTAGTATTATTTCAATATTTATTCAATATTTAGTATTTCTGTGGTAAATCTCTATGGTGCGTAGGAAACAACCACAGGAACACGACGGTGGTACGGGTTAGCACGGGTTAGCACTCCCTCCCAGCTGTACTAACAACTACTGTCGTGGTGAGGATAATAATAATAATAAACTTTATTTGTATTGCACCTTTCACACAGAAACTGCAGCTCAAAGTGCTTCATCACAACAGAAAAAAGACAAAGGCATAAAATGAGCACATAAAGTGCAGACATATAAAATCACAGTTTTTCACATTAGGATCTAACATCCCAACAGGCCACCTTGTTTATGGTTTGATTCAGTTTTAAATAGACAATAATAAAAAGAGTATAGGCTAAGATAGAATAGACAGAGTAAAATAGTGCAATAGTGCAGTGCAATACAATTGTAGATTTTTTTTTTTACAGTGCAATAAAATAGTTCTGGATTACTGTTCAACGGTTCAAAGTCGTCTTTACCCTCTCTGTTTGGTATCCACAGTTTAAAACTTGACAGTCTTCCCTCCTGTTTTATACCCACTTTGACCCTTCGAACCTCCCACTCAGGGCAAACCTCCCTCTCAGGGCGCAGTTCCCTCTCTCAGGGTGCAGTTCTAGGCCTGGGTTCTACACAGTTTTAAAGCCTGACAGTCTCTTGTTTGATACTTAGAGACTTGAGGATACTTAGAGTTAACTCACAGATACCTACAGTTTAGTTTAGTTTAGTTGATTTAGCACATTATTTAAAAACAGTGCTAGGAGGGAACAAAGCCCAAAGGGCTTGTACAAAGTTCCACTCCCGTCCCATCAATGTCCATAATCAAATATGAACGTAATGCATGTAAACATGGTCAAGAAAAAGAACACAAAACAAGATCAGAGACATAAGGCAAACACTATAACGGAAAAAAATGTAAGATAGACATGGATAGATATCATGTTCAAAACACATCAACAAGAGCCAATAACAAGAGAAAAAAGAAAAAAGTACAAGAAGGCAAAGGAGAGGAGAATAACATATGAAAAATATATAATGAAGAAAAATAACAAAAGAACCAGGACTAACTTAATAAGTTGATGATTTCTGATGAAATTAAATGGCCTTTTAGTTGCTTTCATTTGACCTCAATGAAATACTTAGAGTGTTCCAGAGTTTAGCACCTCTAAAACTAAGGTTATCCTATAACCCTAGTTACATGAGTACTAGCGAGCGCTCTGCTCTATGGGATGATCCCATAGAGCAGAGCGCAGAGCTGGTACGAAATGTTAATTGTGAATTTCTGATGAAGAAACAAAGAAACGTATGGAAAGTATCAGTTGGTTTAAGCACACTTACCGTGACCGCTCTAGTCCCCGCACGGAGCTTGACGCGCTCCGATGTACAAGTGGCGTGAGGTCGACACTCACGAATGAGCCGCCCTCCATGTGTGTCATCGTCCCACAGGACAACATTCGGGACAAGCTGAGGGGAATCCCCATCGACGTCTCCGTGGACATCCAGAACGCCAAGAGGAGGCGGAGGCAGAGCGCGGTGCTCCAGGAACTCCCCCCCGTGATGGACGCCAACGAGCCGACGACGGCGAGGGCCGAGGTAGGAGACACGGGGAAGCGCACCGGGACGGGGAGGACTGAGAGACAGAAGCTATCAGAGGACGGGGAGGACTGAGAGAGAGACGCTATCAGAGGACGGGGAGGACTGAGAGAGAGACGCTATCAGAGGACGGGGAGGACTGAGAGAGAGACGCTATCAGAGGACGGGGAGGACTGAGAGAGAGACGCTATCAGAGGACGGGGAGGACTGAGAGAGAGACGCTATCAGGGGACGGGGAGGACTGAGAGACAGAAGCTATCAGAGGACGGGGAGGACTGAGAGAGAGACGCTATCAGAGGACGGGGAGGACTGAGAGAGAGACGCTATCAGGGGACGGGGAGGACTGAGAGACAGAAGCTATCAGAGGACGGGGAGGAGGACTGAGAGACAGAAGCTATCAGAGGACGGGGAGGACTGAGAGAGAGACGCTATCAGAGGACGGGGAGGAGGACTGAGAGACAGAAGCTATCAGAGGACGGGGAGGAGGACTGAGAGACAGAAGCTATCAGAGGACGGGGAGGACTGAGAGACAGAAGCTATCAGAGGACGGGGAGGACTGAGAGAGAGACGCTATCAGAGGACGGGGAGGACTGAGAGAGAGACGCTATCAGAGGACGGGGAGGACTGAGAGAGAGACGCTATCAGAGGACGGGGAGGACTGAGAGAGAGACGCTATCAGAGGACGGGGAGGACTGAGAGAGAGACGCTATCAGAGGACGGGGAGGACTGAGAGAGAGACGCTATCAGAGGACGGGGAGGACTGAGAGAGAGACGCTATCAGGGGACGGGGAGGACTGAGAGAGAGACGCTATCAGGGGACGGGGAGGACAGAGAGAGAGACGCTATCAGAGGACGGGGAGGACTGAGAGAGAGACGCTATCAGAGGACGGGGAGGAATGAGAGAGAGAAGCTATCAGAGGACGGGGAGGACAGAGAGAGAGAAGCTATCAGAGGACTTTACTGTGTGTTACTTACATTTTATCCAATGCGTAGTTTAACCCTTTCACTGCCACACTACAGCAGGTTAACCCTTTCACTACCACACTACAAAGGGTTAACCCTTTCACTACCACACTACAAAGGGTTAACACTTTCACTACCACACTACATACGGTAACCCTTTCACTACCACACTACAGACGGTTAACCCTTTCACTACCACACTACAGAAGGTTAACCCTTTCACTACCACACTACAAAGGCTTAACGTTTTCACTACCACACTACAAATGGTTAACACTTTCACTATCACACTACAGAAGGTTAACCCTTTCACTAGCACACTACATATGGTTAACCCTTTCACTACCACACTACATCAGGTTAACCCTTTCACTACCAACCTACAAAGGGTTAACACTTTCACTACCACACTACAAAGAGTTAACGTTTTCACTACCACACTACAAAGGGTTAATGCTTTCACTAGCACACTACAGATGGTTAACCACTTTGCCCCTAGTGGTAGCTCATAGGCATAGCACTTTGTGTGAGATCGGTTCAATCTATGCGAGAACACTTTGCATCTCTGTGGCCTTGTTGTCCCTGTGTATAATATGTACAGTGTGTTTACATGTAAGACATGCTGTGACACTCAGCTGTGCCTTGTTTCGTTCGTCTGACTGTGTGTAGGTGAACTTTGTGAAGGAGGGTTGTGGCAGTGACAACGTCTGCCAGAGCAAGCTGCAGGTGACGCATCGTTACTGTTACAGAGAGCCCAACAAGGACATCTTCCACCCACTACCAATGTGAGACACAAAGAGCACGCACACGCACACACACACACACACATGCACACACGCGCACGCACACGCACACACACACGCCTCAATGTTCCCCCCTTTGTTTTTTCCCCACACAAATATGACGAACAGAAACAACACTAGGGATGGGCAAAACTCACAAAATGACAATTCCATAGTCACTGGGAACTATTCGAAAGTTTATTTTAATTAATTAATTTACCCCCCACCATATGGTAAAAAAACATATGATTTTGTTTTTACTTAATAGTGAACGGGACATAATCAAACAAGCTCACTAGCTGGCTGCTGACATTGCTAACAAGCTAACGCTAGCGGACCGGGCTAGCGTATTTCCGGGAACAAAAGCGTTCATTCTGAATGTTATATCACTGATGCTTGAAATGTGTGAACTTAGTGAAACAACACGGCAAACGTACAAAATGTTGCTACCATGTAACATCTTTCTTCATATTCCTTTTCTGTTAACAGACTGTTATGCTACCTGGCTAGCTAGCGAGCTGTACCCAGTATGCCGTTTAGCGATGTAACAATTAATAAGGTCCCATCTTTTTCGCTTTTTTCCTGGCCCTTTTTTGAGGGCACTCCATCCACCCCCCCCCCCCCTCTTCGGGGGACAACTTTATTATTTATATGTTTTCATAAAAAGTGTAGTAAAATAAGAAAATGTTTGACATTTCATTGCCCTCTCGGAGGGGGGGAACTCAGACTAGACATTGACAAACAAATTACAACTAAGGACAATGAAGGACAACAACGAATACACATGACAAGGGAAAGGGGGGGGGGCAGAGAGGGGAGTAAGTAAAGTAGGGGGTGAGGAGGGGGATTGAGAAAAGGGTGGGTTATGGAGTGGATGGCTCACAGGTCAATCTCCTGTGATTAGGAGCCTAGATTATCCACAAGCCCACAATAAGGTTCCATCTTAATACCACATGGGCCTTACCAATTCCCTCCATCTCCTCAAACTTTCCCCTCCGTTGTCACCTCTCTCCCCTCCCTCTCTCCCCTCTCTCCCCTCCCTCTCTCCCCTCTCTCCCCCCCTCTCTCCCCTCTCTCCCCTCTCCCCCCCCTCTCTCCCCTCCTTCCCTCTCCTCTCTCCCCTCCCTAACGTGGGTCTCTGTCCGCAGGGTGGGTGGTTTGCCCGAGGTGTCCCTCAGCGACCAGAAGGACATCGCCCTGGAGGTCACCGTGACTAATCTCAACGGAGACGACGCCTACGAAGCTTCGCTGGGCGCCTCGTTCCCGCCCTCTCTCACCTACTCCGCCTTCCGCGCCCCAGCCAATGCCGTGAGTCTGTCTGCCTGTCTGTCTGTCTGTCTGTCTGTCTGTCTGTCTGTCTGTCTGTCTGTCTGTCTGTCTGTCTGTCTGCCTGTCTGTCTGTCTGCCTGTCTGTCTGTCTGTCTTCCTGTCTGTCTGCCTGTCTGTCTGTCTGTCTGTCTGTCTGTCTGTCTGTCTGCCTGTCTGTCTGCCTGTCTGTCTGTCTGTCTGTCTGTCTGTCTGTCTGTCTGTCTGTCTGTCTGTCTGTCTGCCTGCCTGTCTGCCTGCATGTCTGCCTGTCTGTCTATCATCTGTCTGTCTGTCTATCATCTGTCTGTCTGACTGTCTGTCTGTCTGTCTGTCTGTCTGCCTGTCTGTCTATCATCTGTCTGTCTGTCTATCATCTGTCTGTCTGTCTGTCTGTCTATCATCTGTCTGTCTGACTGTCTGTCTGTCTACTGTCTGTCTGCCTGTCTGTCTGTCTGTCTATCATCTGTCTGTCTGTCTGTCTGTCTGTATGTCTATCATTCTGTCTGTCTGTCTGTCTGTCTGTCTGACTGTATGTCTGTCTACTGTCTGTCTGCCTGGCTGCCTGTATGTCTGTATGTATCTATCTGCCTGTCTGTCTGTCTGCCTGTCTGTCTGTCTGTCTGTCTGTCTGTCTGTCTGTCTGCCTGCCTGCCTGCCTGTCTCTCTGTCTGTCTGTCTGCCTGTCTGTCTGTCTGTCTGTCTGTCTGTCTGTCTGTCTGTCTGTCTGTCTGTCTGTCTGTCTGCCTGTCTGTCTGTCTCTCTGCCTGTCTCTCTCACACACACCCATCATGGGTCTTGATTCTCACGTCACCTTGTTCTGTATTGCAGCACGTCTCCTGCACAGCCAACACCAACGGCTCCACAGCTCACTGTGAGCTGGGAAACCCCTTCAAACGAGACTCTGAGGTGAGACCAACATCACCTCACGTTCTCTATCCATTCCATGGATGGATGGATGTACAAATTAATTTAGAAGTCACGGTTTACATCTTGGTTTATCGGTTTGTGCGTCGAACCCATTCTGCTGTTTGGTTCAGTCACATTACTGTATTATCCCAGGTGGGAAACTTGACTTCACCTACTCCCTCTTAACCCTTTCACTACCACACTACGGAAGGTTAACCCCTTCACTACCACACTACAGACGGTTAACCTTCTGTATTGTCGCAGTGAAAGGGTTAACCCTTTGGTAGTGTGGCAGTGAAAGGGTTAAGTACGCCCATTTTATAGAACCATGGCATAAGTCCAGTGTCTTATTTTTCCAAGTTGGGGCAGGTGATGTACTGGTAGGGCTGGGCGATTAATCAAGTTTCAATTTAACCCTTTCACTACCACACTACCAAATGGTTAACCCTTTCACTGCGACAATACAGAAGGTTAACCCTTTCACTGCCGCATGACAAAGGGTTAACCCTTTCACTACCACACTACAGAAGGTTAACCCTTTCACTACCACACTACAGACGGTTAACCCTTTCACTACCACACTACAGACGGTTAAGACGGTCTGTAGTGTGGTAGTGAAAGGTTAACCTTCTGTAGTGTGGTAGTGAAAGGTTAACCTTCTGTAGTGTGGTAGTGAAAGGGTTAACCTTCTGTAGTGTGATAGTGAAAGGGTTAACCGTCTGTAGTGTGGTAGTGAAAGGTTAACCTTCTGTAGTGTGGTAGTGAAAGGGTTAACCGTCTGTAGTGTGGTAGTGAAAGGGTTAACCTTCTGTAGTGTGGTAGGTAGTGAAAGGTTAACCTTCTGTAGTGTGGTAGTGAAAGGTTAACCGTCTGTAGTGTGGTAGTGAAAGGTTAACCTTCTGTAGTGTGGTAGTGAAAGGGTTAAATTCCCAATTTTGTCTTCCCACGGTCATGAAAACGAGAGAATCGAGATCAAACTATTTTATCGTGCCGCATTTCGCGTCGCTCTCATGTTTGTCTTGTGTTGTAAACGCAGCGCACCCTTCCTTCACAGTAACACGTGTGGGGAATCCGGGGGGAAAGGGACTCAATTATCTGTGTCTGTAGACTCAGCGGCAGTTTGGGCGTTTGCTTTTGGGTGTACAATAATACTGTACACCACTGTCACAAATAACTGGGGTGAACTCCCTTGGGAAGATGAAGGGGCGGACAGAGGAAAAACAACAGTTTGATGTCAGCTGTACCCTCTGATGGTGACATCATTATTAATATATACACAGAAACTCCGCCCCCGCGCTCCGAAGCCAGATCTGAGTCGGTGTCTGTAGACGAGCATCTCTGTATTCGTGTAGAGAGACGGTTTGTGTTTTTTCCTGCAACAGCGTCAGTCTTGTCTCTGAGGGACTGGACATTAGCGAGGAAGGCGCCTCCGTTTCTGTGGTTTTAATCCTTTCACTACCACACTACAGAAGGTTAACCCTTTCACTACCACACTACAGAAGGTTAACCCTTTCACTACCACACTACATACGGTTTACCACACTACAGAAGGTTAACCGTCTATAGTGTGGTAGTGAAAGGTTAACCTTCTGTAGTGTGGTAGTGAAAGGTTAACCGGCTGTAGTGTGGTAGTGAAAGGGTTAACGGTCTGTAGTGTAGGGGGGGCAGGTGGCGCACGGAGATTACGTTCGTCACCAACACCGGGAGACACTGGAATTCGCCTGTTCGAATCCAGCTCCCGGCGTTGCTATCAGCTTGGCTGGCCTCTCACACTGATACAATTGGCTGTATCAGGGGGTGGGAAAGCTGAAGGGTGGGTCCTGGGCGTTGTGGACAGCGACCCCTACAGTTCGGTCGGGGCGCCTGCTCAGCAAGGGTTGGAACTAAGGAGAGATAGTGTGGCCTCCCACACGCTACACTCTCCCCGGTGAGAACCTGCGCGGCCAGGTTGGCCTGCCCCAGGCTGCACATGCGTCGGAGGAAAGCATGTGACAGTCTCCGGTCTCCCGGACCAACAGTAGGGGAAAGTACGCAACAACCAGGAAGGGTGGGATGGGAGAAAAAAATCGGGAAAAAAGGAGGGGAAGAAAGATAATAAAAAAAAAAAAAAAAAAAACAGTCTGTAGTGTGGTAGTGAAAGGGTTAACCTTCTGTAGTGTGGTAGTGAAAAGGTTAACCGTCTGTAGTGTGGTAGTGAAAGGTTAACCTTCTGTAGTGTGCTAGTGAAAGGGTTAACCTTCTGTGTTGTTGCCGTGAAAGGGTTAACCCTTTGTCATGTGGTAGTGAAAGGGTTAATATCGGACGTCTCCCCTTTTCCCCTCGTTTCGTCACATTAGACAAGTCATTAAGTGTCCCCCGTTCATCGTACGTCTCGTGGCCAGAGACCTCCACGTTTGAATCTTGAATCAAATGTTGATCCATATGCATGTTGTCCACACTATTTGGTGTCGTTCCATTGCATTAACCCTTTCACTACCACACTGCAGAAGGTTAACCGTCTGTAGTGTGATAGTAAAGGGTTAACCTTCTGTAGTGTGGTAGTGAGAGGGTGAACCGTCTGTAGTGTGATAGTGAACGGGTTAACCTTCTGTAGTGTGGCAGTGAAAGGGTTAACCCGCTGTCGTGCGGCAGTGAAAGGGTTAACCTTCTGTATTGTCGCAGTGAAAGGGTTAACCGTTTGGTAGTGTGGTAGTGAAATGAATGAATGAATGAATGAATGAAAACTTTATTTAACAGATTGCAGAATGGGTACAATACAGTACGGCTCAATACATACAATTGTTAAGGGGATGCAGACCTGAGAAAGACGTTTGTCTTGTTTCCATCAGGGTCCCCCATTTTCAATTCATATAGAAAGGGTTAAGAAACCCTGAGAACATTGCCTTGGCAGGTGGCGTGGTGGTACGGGTTCCAAACTCTAGACATGACTGAGCCATGAAGTCTGTAGCATGTAGTCGTCACGTAGAGTACGTCCATGGTGGCTGCTTGCATATGTAACGGATGGTACCACGAAGCGCTGTCATGAAGGACTTCAGATGTTGGGAAGTGACTGGGGTGAGTAGCGGTGCTCTATGGGTTAAACTCACTCTCACCCTCAAAAGATAGACACGTTACAAAGAAGTTAATTCACCTCTTGGTATAGCGGTCTGTGCTGCTGTTGCCTGCGCCGTGGGAGACCCGTGTTCGAAACTCCCTCGGGGTATCGAAGTTTAAGGCGACGATGTCACAACCGTTACACATAAACAGTCATAATAAGATAATAATTAGGGATGCTCGATATTGGCTTTTTTACCGATACCGATATACCGATATTGTCCAACTCTTAATTTCCGATACCGATATCAACCGATACCGATATATGCAGGGTTCCCCCCCCCCCCCCCCCCCCCCCCCCCCAGAAAACGGAATAATTTCAGGTAATTAACATTACATGTCTCTTGTTGTGGAATTAACACAACATTATGCATACTTTTGACAATAAATAAAATCAGAATTTGTTCTTACTTGCTTGCCTGGGTAAATAAAGGTTATATAAATGTAAAAAAAAAAATTAAATTTTTTTTTACGTTTTTAAACCGATACCGATATTTTCCGATATCAAATTTTAATGCCGATATCGGCCGATAATATCGGTAGGCCGATAATATCGGACATCCCTAATAATAATAATAAGTGTTTCATTGATACTCTCCCTACACCAATAACTAATTACTCACTCTCTCTCTGTGTGTGTGTCCAGGTGACCTTCTACATCATTCTTAGTACGGTACGCATATCTCTGAACACCACTGAGATAGAGATTGATCTGAAGCTGGAAACGTGAGTAAATCCTAATCTAGAGTTCCTGGAACACAAAGCCGTCTCATCATGTCAGTCCTCCTTCGCCGTCTCTAATGAGTGTATTTCATTTGATTCAGAGTAAATGTTGTTACATCAGCATCAGTGGCTGTATATGTTTGTACATTGGCACTATTAGCACCAGAATCCCTGTTCATTTAAATTTTCAGTAATAAAATGAAATAATCACAAGTACCTACCTCATACTCTAGTCTACCCTTATAACTAATATGTAGGATAGTATGTACAATAGTGCTGTATATACCGTATATATACATTTATATATTCATATTTATAGCATATACAGTATATATATGTCCAAGCGGCACGGTGGTGTAGTGGTTAAACACTGTCGCCTCACAGCAAGAAGGTCCAGGGTTCGATTCCCGCTTGGGGACCAGGTTTCCATGATGCCAGTTACCCAGGTGGGGTATCTCCCGGGCCTTTCTGTGTGGAGTTTGCATGTTCTCCCCCTCTGTGCTCGCAAGGGTCCCCCCCCCCGATAAGATAAACCCAATGGAAAAACATGCACAACAACAAGATCGCTAACGCTGTGGCGTCCTTGACGAAGAGGGACAGGAGCACTTGGATTGGTCCCCTGGCGCGGCTCACGTTGCGCCTGTCTGCTCCCGGCTGCCCTTGGGGGGGAAGGACGACGGGATGGGTTAATTGCAGAGACGAATCGCATACATGCATCGCATGCATGCCGATTAATGACCTCTGAGCAGGTCCTAAATTATAAATTATTATTATTATATCCATATCTGTCTGAATATACCTGCATATAATCCTTCTATATACCTACTTATACACCTGCATATAACCCATATAACTCTGTATGATAGCATGTAAAATAATTCTGTATATACCATATATATATATGTATTTATTCTTACCGTATATATCTATTTGTCTACACATACCTGCATTTAATCCTTTTTACATATCTGTAGATATATATCTGTAGATACATAGCAATACTACAACTCTGTACACATCTGATTAGCACTATACACAGTGGTACTAATTTCTCTATTTTATACCCAGTTTAATCACCTGTACATTGTATATTACTATTGTACTTTACTGTTACATTTGCACTCTGGTTGGATGCCAAACTTCTTTTCGTTATACTGTACTTGTGATGTATAATGACAATACATGTTTAATTCTAATCTAATCTAATTTTAAAACTAGACCAGATTGCATTATGTGAAGACGCTGTGTTTAAGAGGTTAATGTTTTTTTTATTTTTTTTGCCAAGAGTAAAGACCATAACCCTATCAAAACAGCAGTCAAAGTGTATATTTTCATTTTTACCGATGTTTTATAAGATTTACCGTAAATAAGAATTTATCGGAAAAATGCTAATTATATCTCTTTTATCGTAAAACCGTGAGGAAATGACTAAATCCAGATTTAACCCTGCCATTGGAAAGAGGAGCCTTTTCCCTATCCATAGATGTATGATTTGGTCATAATAAGGTCAAGGTCAAGTTCATGGTCAAATATGAATTTATAATTAAAATCGATAATCATTTATAACTGTATCTACAAATCCTTCTGTTTAATCATCTTCCCTTTATTCATTTGCTTAGATTTTTTGTACACATGATCTCAATAAGGTGGTGAATGAGCTCAGTGAGCTCATCTGCTTACCCTGCGGATTTAACATGGTGTTATTCACCGTCAAAGATGCAAAAATAAAATCATAATTTATATTCTCCTTTTCTTCATTACAATTTACTCAAGCCTAGTAACAGACACTATATTTCGGACACGGGGAATACATACCCCCGGGTCCCTAGATGTTCCTAGATACCAAGAACATGCAAATTGACCTTGTAGAAGTGGAGCAATCTTCCATTTACTTGGGCATGTACCTTTAGGCGAAATCTCTGAAAAAAAGTCTACAGATTAGTGAAAGGGTTAAAGCAGCTCATGGTGTGTGATTAGCCGCCCTGTGTTGACTGTACTGTATGTGTGGCTTCTGACCCTTTAGGACAAGTACCCAGGAGACCAAAGAGCCGGTTAAAGCCAAGGCAAAGGTGGTGATTGAGCTGCTGCTGTCTTTAATAGGGTAAGACACGCGCACACGCACGCACACACACACGCACACACACACGCATGAACCCAGGAACCCCTCTGATCACCGGATAAGCGCTCGACCTCCTGAGCCACTGTCGCCATAGATATCTATAGAACACTAGATAGCTTAAGGAGGAGTCACCAGCGTCACTGAACCGCCGCCATCTTGCCCCAGTCAGCCTTGAGTGAGAGTGAGTGAGCTGCACAGACAAAAATACTCATAACTCGCTGAAATATTGGCGGATTTACAAACGGGTTGGTTTGCTATAAACATCAAAGATGTAGTTATGATACTGCATACTTATAAAAAAAATATTTTTTAAAGATGTTTTTTTTACAAACCGCTTGAATCATAGCCACGTTAATAATGCTTGTAATAAACCAAACAGTTTGTAAATCCGTCAATATTTCAGCGAGTTGTGAGTATTTTTGTCTGTGCAGCTCACTCACTCTCACTCAAGGCTGACTGGGGTAAGATGGCGGCGGTTCAGTGACGTCGCTCTCCATTGGCCGGCAGCGCGGGCAAGCTATCTAGTGTTCTATATATATCTATGACTGCCGCCCCCCCTGTGCTAAAACCTGAAACTAAACTCATGCGAAAGCTCCATAGACACTGCATTGGGAGAGAGACGTTAAAGGAGACGCTGCGTGGGAGCTAACAGGAGATTGTTCTGCTGATACACGTTCTGCTTCAGAACCCGGAACACTGCTATAGGATGAAGCTTATCTCGGTATTAAAAAGTCAAACAAACACTGTGGGTCCATAAAACCAAGCCCCCCCCCCCGTTCATTGTCTGTGGAACAATTCCAGACTATATACCGGATGACATCACAAGTTTGTTCCTTATTTCTCTGGTTTCTGGCTTTGGGGGAGAGTCGCTCATGTTCTCCGATATAGAAGTTCCCTAGAGACCATAGAAATAACCTCTGAATTGTTCATTCGGGTGGCAAGTCTAACCCTAACCCCTAACCACTAACCCTCTGACTCCCAGGGGTGTAAAGTACTTGAGTAATTGTACTTCGTTACAATACTTAAGTACTGTTTTGGGGGATTTGTACTTTACTCAAGTATTATTAGGTTTGTATACTTGTACTTTTACTCAATTACATTTCAGAGAAAATTTTATTTTACTCCTTACATTTAAAATGCAGACCTACAAAGTACAAATCTCGCAGGTCCAACCATTTGAATTAGTATAGTTGTTTCTCTGGCCGAACTAACGTTTACGTTATTAATCCTGCGCCCGCACTTTATTTAAATACAGCCAATCAAATCCACATCAATGGAAAATGAACCCGCCCATACCCCCATGCTGATTGGTCCTTGTGCAAGACTAGAAAGCGGGGATCTTTGATTAAACACCTGCTATCAGAAGAATAGACAGTCAGAAAAAAGGTTTTTACTTTTTACTTTTTAGTACATTTAAAAGTAGAAACGTTTTTTTTACTTTTACTCAAGTGTGTTTTTAGCCAGATACTCTGACTTTTACTTGAGTATGATTTTGAGACGGTACCCATACTTTCACTTAAGCATAATTTCTGGGTACTTTTTACACCCCTGCTGACTCCTCACTTTAAGGGTTAACACTCGGTAGCCACTCGGTCCTCACAAGGAGAGACGTAAACGAGCTGCTCGACAAAACGACACGCCGGTCACAGACTGCTTCCCATGTGTCTCCCCTGCAGGCAGGCCCAGCCCTCCCAGGTCTACTTCACGGGAGAGGTCAAAGGTGAGAGCGCCATGAAGACAGAAGGTGACATCGGCAGCCCAATCAGATACCAGTTCAGGGTGAGTACAGTGAGGACACTTTCAGCGACGTATCATCAACCTTTATTTATTCTCCAAATTACTATTGAGGTCACCCTCATTTTCAATGTAGTCGAGACTTTACAGACATTTCAATGCACACATTTCTACAATATAACAATAATACATATTAATAGCTATCTACATAGTACTCTCAGTCCAGAGTGCACCACAGCAATTAGTATACAACATTAAAAAAAAAAAAACATGGGCATAAAATCAGGACACAAATTGTATGGGAATATGGTATGGCTGGGCTGATTATGGTAAGATGGTAGGGCTGGGCTGATTATGGTAAGATGGTAGGGCTGGGCTGATTATGGTAAGATGGTAGGGCTGGGCTGATTATGGTAAGATGGTAGGGCCGGGCTGATTATGGTAAGATGGTAGGGCTGGGCTGATTATGGTAAGATGGTAGGGCTGGGCTGATTAATGGAAGATGGTAGGGCTGGGCTGATTATGGTAAGATGGTAGGGCTGGGCTGATTATGGTAAGATGGTAGGGCCGGGCTGATTATGGTAAGATGGTAGGGCTGGGCTGATTAATGGAAGATGGTAGGGCTAGGCTGATTATGGTAAGATGGTAGGCCTGGGCTGATTATGGTAAAATGGTAGGGCTGGGCTGATTATGGTAAGATGGTAGGGCTGGGCTGATTATGGTAAGATGGTAGGGCTGGGCTGATTATGGTAAGATGGTAGGGCCGGGCTGATTATGGTAAGATGGTAGGGCTGGGCTGATTATGGGAAGATGGTAGGGCCGGGCTGATTATGGTAAGATGGTAGGGCTGGGCTGATTATGGTAAGATGGTAGGGCCGGGCTGATTATGGTAAGATGGTAGGGCTGGGCTGATTAATGGAAGATGGTAGGGCCGGGCTGATTATGGTAAGATGGTAGGGCTGGGCTGATTAATGGGAAGATGGTAGGGCTGGGCTGATTATGGTAAGATGGTAGGGCTGGGCTGATTATGGTAAGATGGTAGGGCCGGGCTGATTATGGTAAGATGGTAGGGCCGGGCTGATTATGGTAAGATGGTAGGGCCGGGCTGATTATGGTAAGATGGTAGGGCTGGGTTGATTATGGTAAGATGGTAGGGCTGGGTTGATTATGGTAAGATGGTAGGGCTGGGCTGATTATGGTAAGATGGTAGGGCTGGGTTGATTATGGTAAGATGGTAGGGCTGGGCTGATTATGGTAAGATGGTAGGGCTGGGCTGATTATGGTAAGATGGTAGGGCCGGGCTGATTATGGTAAGATGGTAGGGCTGGGCTGATTATGGTAAGATGGTAGGTCTGGGCTGATTAATGGAAGATGGTAGGGCTGGGCTGATTATGGTAAGATGGTAGGGCGGGGCTGATTATGGTAAGATGGTAGGGCTGGGCTGATTATGGTAAGATGGTAGGGCCGGGCTGATTAATGGAAGATGGTAGGGCTGGGCTGATTATGGTAAGATGGTAGGGCCGGGCTGATTAATGGAGCAGGCCGCCGCTTTGCTTTCATTTACTCTTGTGTTGTAAATGCAGCGCACCCTTCCTTCACAGCAGTATGCAATGAGTAATCATGTTTAATAATAGATTATAACTAGGGATGCTCGATATTGGCTTTTTTACCGATACCGATATACCGATATTGTCCAACTCTTAATTTCCGATACCGATATCAACCGATACCGATATATGCAGGGTTTCCCCCCCAAAAAATGGAATAATTTCAGGTAATTAACATTACATATCTCTTGTTGTGGAATTAACACAACATTATGCATACTTTTGACAATAAATAAAATCAGAATTTGTTCTTACTTGCTTGCCTGGGTAAATAAAGGTTATAGAAATGTAAAAAAAGAAAAACGATACAGATATTTTCCGATATCACATTTTAATGCCGATATCGGCCGATAATATCGGTAGGCCGATAATATCGGACATCCCTAATTATTATCAATCGATATAATCGTGATTATGATTTTTGCCCTAATCGAGCAGCCCTAGAAGAGGACATGTCAATACTGGACCATAGTTTTAGATTCTGTGTTAGGTAGAGTGTACGACCACAGCTATCACCGCTAGCGCCGCTCATTGCTAATAGTAGTGTGACACGGCAGTTCTCTCTCTCTCTCTCTCTCTTCCGGGTCGACAGATTATCAATCTGGGCCGGCGCCTGGACGAGTTCGGCACCGCCTCCCTGGTGGTCCAGTGGCCGAAGGAGACGGCGGCGGGGAAGTGGCTGCTCTATCTGATGAACATCGGTTCCACGGGAGTCGATCAGATGAGGTGTTCGCCTGAAAAAGAGGTCAACCCCCTCTCCCTCAAAGAGGTCAGTCAGGGCGGGAGCACGAGGAGTACACTAGTTTCAAGTTTCAAGTTTCTTTAATAGTTGTCATACAGAAGTACAGAATACTTTCATACAAAATGCTTCTTACTGTTACGCTCCAGAGACTGTGCTAGACAAGATAGTATCAAATAACATAGTATAGCATGTAATTTAGAAGTAGAAAATGAGGTCACAGTGTTCAGTATACAGTGTGAAGGTACTTAGTGAGGTACTAGTGTCGTACTTAGTGTCGTACTTAGTGGTGTACTTAGTGAGGTGCTACTGAGGTACTTACTGAGGTACGTATCGATGTACTTAGTGAGGTACTATTTTTATTTTATTTGGTAGTGAAAGGTTAACCTTCTGAAGTGTGGTAGTGAAAGGGTTAACCGTCTGTAGTGTGGTAGTGAAAGGGTTAACCTCCTGTAGTGTGGTAGTGAAAGGGTTAACCTCCTGTAGTGTGGTAGTGAAAGGGTTAACCTTATGTAGTGTGGTAGTGAAAGGGTTAACATTCTGTAGTGTGGTAGTGAAAGGGTTAACCTTATGTAGTGTGGTAGTGAAAGGGTTAACCTTCTGAAGTGTGGTAGTGAAATGGTTAACCGTCTGTAGTGTGGTAGTGAAAGGGTTAACCTCCTGTAGTGTGGTAGTGAAAGGGTTAACCTTATGTAGTGTGGTAGTGAAAGGGTTAACCTTCTGAAGTGTGGTAGTGAAATGGTTAACCGTCTGTAGTGTGGTAGTGAAAGGGTTAACCTCCTGTAGTGTGGTAGTGAAAGGGTTAACCTTATGTAGTGTGGTAGTGAAAGGGTTAACATTCTGTAGTGTGGTAGTGAAAGGGTTAACCTTATGTAGTGTGGTAGTGAAAGGGTTAACCGTCTGTGTAGTGTGGTGGTGAAAGGGTTAACCTTATTCCTCTGCGTGTTCAATCCACCTCAAGTTTCAAGTTTGTTTATTATTTGTCACAACAAAATACAGAATACTTTATGATATAATGCTTGTTTCTGTATGAGCCCCTGAGAGTGTGCTACATACAGTAAAGAGAAAGCAAGTAAGGGAATGTTCAGTCAATATACATATATACAATATACAATACAGAGTAAAATGAGTAACAGTGAGGTACAATGCAGAAATGAGATGAGGTACAACACTTAGGGTAGGGTGCAAATGAGGTATGAATGTGGTGCAAATATCTTTAATAATAGATAAATATAAAGTGTGTTAAAGTGTCTAAAGTGAGTAAAGTGAGTGGTAAGGCGAGTGTTTGTTTAAAGTGAGTGTGAGCATGTGGATGTGTGTGCAGTGAGTGTAGCTGATGGGTTGTGTTACATAGTGTCATAGTGTCATTGAGCATCCTGATGGCCTGGGGATAGAAGCTCCTTCTGAGTCTCTCTGTACTGGCCATGAGACTCCGGTAGCGCTTGCCACCTCATGGTGTGCTCACTGTCCTTTCCTCTCTGTGTTCAGGAGCCCAGTGCTTCCAGGACGAAACGATCTATAGACGAGAGTCAGGGAAACAAAGAGGGCACTATTTCACTACTGTCGGACAAGAGGAAATCCCAAATCCTGGTAATAACACTCTTTTGTAATTACATTCTATACTACTGTATGTATTTTATTTTCGACACACATAAGCCTTATTGAGACACAATATTATAGATAAATAGATTAATATGTCTATGTCTAACACTGGTAAGAGGCACAAAGGAGTGACTGGTTGTCTTGTTTGTTTTTTTGTGAATTATCTTTTTCCTCCTTCTTTTTCCGTTTTTCTCCCATCCCAATGTTAGTCGTTATGCCAATTCCCAATCCCCTTCCTGGTCGTTGCGCACTCTACCCCCTACCGTCGGTCTGGGAGGGCGGAGACTCACATGCTTCCTCCGACACATGTGTACCCAGCCCACCACTTCTTTTCACCTGGCAGCGCGGACTCTCACTGGGGGAGTGTAACGTGTGGAAGATCACACTACCTCCCTCCAGATCCTTCCCTCGCTGTGCAGGCGCCCCGACCGAACTGTAGGAGTCGCTGTTCACAACGACCCGGACCCACCCACCGGCTTCCCTCCCGCTGACTCTGCCAATCCAGCCAGTATGACGGCCGGCCAGGCCGGTGGCAACGCTGACAGCCGGATTCGATACCAGTGTCTTTTGCGTTGGTGACGAGCGCTTAGTCCACTGCGCCACCCAGCCGCCCACATCTTGTCTTTAAATTATTATTCTTTTTAAATCTTGGGGAGGGTTTTTTGTCATCGTGATGTCTTGACTTTGTCTGTTCTGTCTGCTTTGCTTGTATCTGTGTTAAAACATTGAATACAAATAATATCAAGAGAGAGACACAATGTCTTCACAAGGAGAGACGTTTTACCAGAAGTGTTATGGTATCACATTCCAAATATGTTATTGTCTTCAACCCGGAATTCCCATAAAAATCGGAGCCAGTGCTTAATGGTTGTTGTCTGTTACTGTTTGCAGTCGTGTGACAGCGGGGCCAAGTGTGTGGAGTTCCACTGCCCCCTACGGGGCCTCGACAGTAATGCAGTCATCACTTTCAACTCCCGTGTTTGGAACAGCACCTTTCTGGAGGTGAGTGACCGAAGAAGAAAATAATAATCTGTGGCTGCAGTTGATCAATACAACCGTCCATATGGTCCAGGGGTGGGTTTCCCAAACGTTTCTCTGTTGCAAGATGATTTAGTGGTATTATCTGTAATAGAGGGGGCACAAATAAAAAGTGCCTTAGGGAACCAAGGCTACGTTCACACTGCAAGCCTTAGTGCTCAATTCTGATTTATTGCTCAGATGTTCACATTGTTTAAACAAATTTGGCCAGATGCCAGTGTGAACTAGTCACACTCCTGAACTGACCCACATGCGCAAATGAACAATAAAGAAGATGGACGTAAAGAATTGTGACAAATGTCAATCTAGACTCTAGAGTGACGTAAAAGTCACACGAAAGTCGCACGACTGTTCCGACCGAGGTCGCGTTGCAAAATATCAGACCTGTATCTGATTCAGGACCACATTATGAACGTGGCCCAAATCAGAATTGAAAATATCAGATTCCATGTGATGTGTCAGCTGTTCACACTGTCATGAAATAAAATGATCTGAGTCACAAATCTGATTTGGGCCACTTTTGCCTGCAGTCTAACTACCGGTACTGCATATGTTAACCCTTTCACTACCACACCGCAGAAGGTTAACAAAGAGTATGAATGCATTTTTATTTAACTGATTAGTTTAGTTAACCTTTAGAAGTAAGCAGGTAGGAGATGAGGTCTGAAATGATGTCACTGGGGAAGCAAAGCTCTGTAGAAGCTGCACTCAGAGGCATCAGGTCTGGGACTTGAATAACAGTTTGTTAGCAGATAGTTACTGAATTTAGTTCCTTGCTTCCTCAACACTATATTGTACCCCCCTAAAGTTAAGTGTTACCGGTATTGTTTATTTAGTTTTGGGGGAGGAAGAGAAACCTTTACACCAATACCAGCGGTCTTAGGGCTGAGATACTGTACTTAAGTGGAACCTTTATTAATCTCCTCGGGGGATATTCGTTCTCTGCATTTGACCCATCCTGACTATTCTCTGTGCGGCGCCCGGGGACCAACTCCAGTTTTAATGCCAGCACAGTATCTTGGTCAAGGGCAATGGCAGGAAACCTAACATGTCTTTTGGTGTGGGAGGAAACCAGAGCACCCATGCATGGGTTTCAAGTACAGGGAGAACATGCAAACCCCACACAGAAAGGATGGTCTCTGACAAGAACAAGTTACAGGTTGAAAAAACCCTCAGCTCAGAACTCGGCAGAATCTTCACCTGGCTCGCTGATAACAAACTATCATTACACATGGGTAAAACAGAGTCCATTCTCTTCGGATCAAATAACAAACTCAGCAAGACCGACGGCTTCTCAGTTACAGTGGGTGACAATATTGTCACAAGGAAAGACGAAATTACATACCTAGGTTCCATCCTAGAGGCAAATCTTTCCTGTGACAAAATGGCATCCAATGTAATAAAAAAAGTCAACCAACGAACTAGATTCTTGTACCGGATCTCCTCTCTGGTAAACAAGAATACCCTGAAGACTCTGGCAGGAGCACTCATTCAAGGGTACTACGACTATGCTTGCACCTCATGGTACCAAAGCACCTCAAAGGCACTAAAAACAAGATTACAAACATCACAAAACAAACTGGTCAGACTACTACTTGACCTTATTCCTAGAACCCACCTCACCCCTGCCCACTTTGACTACCTAGGATGGCTTAGAGTAGAAGACAGAGTACAGCAACTTGCAATGGGCCTGGTCTACAAGATACACGACTAAGATACCCATGTACATGTCAAAATACTTCCCAAAGGTCAGTGAATACCACGATCACAACACCAGAGGGAGCTCCACAAATCATGTTAAACCCAGATTCGGCTCAAACAAGGGACTAAACACGTTTCGCAATTATGCCGCATCAATGTGGAACGCCCTACCCAAAGCTGTAAAGGAATGTGAATCACTACCCACTTTCAAAACCACTCTCAAAGAACACCTACGGGAGACTGCAATTCGAAACTGGCCCCTGTAAATGTCCTAACACAACCCCCTCCAATGTACAGTAAATGACCTAACCCAAGAATACACAAGACCCTCCTCTTGGAACCAAGTATGGTTTCGTCGATATTCCAATGTACAGTTTTGCTTGTACAGTTGTACAGTTTCCCCCACCCCGCCTACCCAACCCCCCACCCACCCAACCACCTCCAATGTACAGTCCCCCCCCCCACCCCACCTACACAACCTCCTCCAATGTACAGTTTCTACGTCAAATGTATATACTCTCTTTTTTAGACTCTTTTTGTATCACAAACAGTACTGTATTTGCAAATCTTGTATGTCATAAATGTATAGATGTAGCAGTACTGTCTATCTGTATGTCATGTATGTCATATATGTTATGATGAATTGAAAATGGGGGACCCTGATGTAAACAAGACGAAAGTCTTTCTCTGGTCTGCATCCCCTTAACAATTGTGTGTATTGAGCTGTACTGTACTGTACCCATTCTGCAATCTGTTAATAAAGTTTTCAATCAATCAATCAATCAATCAAGGCCCCCTTGCTGGGGTTTTTAACCCAGGACCTTCTTGGTGTGAGGCAACAGTGCTAACTGAGGTACTAGTGAGGTACTAATCAGGTACTAAATGAGGGTTAACCGTCTGTAGTGTGGTAGTGAAAGGGTTAACCTTCTGTAGTGTGGTTGTGAAAGGGTTAACCCTTTGTCGATTGGCAGTGAAAAGGGTTAACCTTCTGTATTGTCGCAGTGAAAGGGTTAACCCTTTGGTAGTGTGGTAGTGAAAGGGTTAAGGTACTAATATATGATGACACGTGACTAGGGTTAAGGATGGTACTAATGTATGATTGATGATTATACTAGTCACAGTAACCCCGTTGTCCCCCCTCTGTCTAAACAGGAGTACTCCACGCTGAACTACCTGGACGTGATCGTGAACGCATACCTGCATCTGGACAGCGCCGTTAAGAACATGGTGCTGAAGAACCCTAAGACTCAGGTACTCTAACACAACACACCCAGGCCCAGAGCCTTCTCTGTGGCCGGCTGCACCCACCCTCTGGAACATACCCAGGCCCAGAGCCTTCTCTGTGGCCGGCTGCACCCACCCTCTGGAACACACTCCCCCCAAACATCCGTAGTGCTACATCCCTGCACTCCTTCAAATCCCAACTCAAAACCCACCTCTTCACCAAATTTGTAAATGACTCTGCCTGATTTCCCTTTTTTTTCCCGTTTTCTTTCTTTCTTTCTTTCTTTCTTTCTTTCCTTTTGATTATTATTTAATATTTAGTTGTTACGTTGTTCCCTGTTCCACTCCCTTAGCTGCCCCCTCCTGTTAACAATTATTATTATTATTATTATCATTATTATACCCCCCCCCCCCCTCACAGAAAAGAGTGTGTGTTTGACGTTCGCTGATATGACTGATGAATACTAGGGGTGTAACGGTACACGTATTCTGTACCGAACCGGTTCAGTACGCGCGGTGTACCGAACGAATGCAACAAACGTTAACCACTAACACGTGCGTAAATTTTATTTTTTTGCATGCAGAATTTTATTCAAAACTCCAAATTCACCCCTTCCCAAAATATATGTTTGTAACGCAGCAGGGTCATTACTGAACATGTTCATCCATTTCTTGCTAAATAACACCCACCCACCCCCAAACACACAAACTTTTTTCCGCGCGACTTTCACTCACAGCTGAACCGGGATTTTTTTTTTTAAACACACAACATACTTTTGCTCAGCTCCTCTCCAGTCGAGCTGCTGTGGTGTTTAAATCCAAAATATTGATACATCCTCTGCCATTGTTGTGTAACATGAGTCTTCTTTCTCTGCTGCACGTGAAGTTAAATCTACTCTAGAAGTGAAACTGAAACTGAAAGCATACACTGGTGGGGGCTGTAGGCAATTAATTTACTCAGTGGATTCCTGAACACAGCACTGACTACCACGGCAAGCCTAGGTGGAACTAAGTATAACTTAATCAAATATAATTATATTTAATAATAATAATAATTATAAATATATAATAATTATAAAAAAATAAATCCTGTTGTACCGAACTCATACCAAACCGTGGCTTCTGTGCACCGTTACACCCCTAATGGATACAACCGTTTCTTAGAAGATGTTCTCATGCGTGTCTTGGATCTATCTCAGAAACGTAGAAAATGTGGATCCAACTAGACCGATCGGTAACATTTATAATTTATATCAATTTGAAATTAATGTGATGCTGTGTGGCCATAGTTTCTCATCTCAAGACGTGATGCTCTGAACGAACACCTTGACGTGAGGTTTTAGTTGCATACGTTTCCTGTCACGTAACACATTTGCATACTTTTAAAAGTATGTCAAATTAATCCGTTTGAATCTTAACTCAGGGTAGGAATGTGAGATTTTACGATGCGTCAAATCTTTGCCTAAATTATTGGATTTGTTATCATGTCAACACCCCTAGTCTAGTCTTTCTCTGGCATAATATGTACTATATCTATATTTCTACATATCCCTTAACTCTACTAGTTACCTACACTGCTGGCCAGTATGACTGCTACCATACTGACTTTATACTTGTATCACTGTAAAATATTGGTATTACAACTCTGACTAGCACTACACCCAGTAGTACTAATTTATATATTTTATACCCAGTTTAAATCACCTGTACATTGTATATTACTATCGCACTTCACTGTTACTTTTACACTCTGGTTGGATGCCAAACATCTTTTCGCTGTACTGTACTTGTGCTGTATCATTTAGTTTAGTCTTTTTTTGTTTACTCAGTTTATTTGATCAGGGACAGTGCATATCAATCAACAGTTATACATTTATAAATGAATACAAATTAAAAACTGTAAATATGCCAACATTAGCAGGGTTGCTAGTTTTCAGTTGTAGTCCCTGGGCTAGATGTTTAAGCCAGAAAAGAAACAGAAAAATAGAAGGACATTAAAGCTAATATAAAAACGGTTTAAAACATATTCTGTACATTCACACTAGGCATTCGTGCATAAGAAAATAAAATAAAAAAAAGTGTACAGGGACAAATCAAATCCCATACATGTATAATCACCGTATAGGCAGGCACACATATGACACGCACACATATACATAATCATAAATCACATAACCACATAATCGCAATCAGGACAGTCAGGCTAGTGGGCATACCCAGTTTAAATCACCTGTACATTGTATATTACTATTGCACTTTACTGTTACTTTCACACTCTGGTTGGATGCCAAACATCTTTTCGCTGTACTGTACTTGTGCTGTACAATTTGAATCTAATCCAATCTAATCCTGCCACCGTGGTGCGTCCTCCAGGTGCGAGTGACCGTGTTCCCGGAGAGGCGCGTGGCCCAGTACGGAGGCCTGCCCTGGTGGATCATACTGGTGGCCATCCTGCTGGGTCTGCTGCTGCTGGGACTACTGGTCTTCCTGCTCTGGAAGGTAAGGACCACCTGGACATACTGTAGAAACCCAGTCACATATATATAGTCTACTGTGCACACACACACACACATGTGCGCTAGAGCTGTCTCCGAAGCCTGTTTTTGGGCTTCGAACATCGTCAGGGTTTTTCGAACGGACATTCGAACCTTCGTAATATGTATATGTGTTTAATATGTATATTAAAAATATATATATATATTCAATTATTTATTTTATTTAGATTTTTTTTTATTAATAAATATCCTCAAACAAAATCCTCAATTTGAATAAAGTGATTAGTCTGATTAAATGAGTATTAAAAACTTTTTTTGATCAACTTTCTTTAATGAATATAACTCATCAGTTTTAATACTATAATATTAGTGTAGCCTAATCTCTATCTGCAACTGTGAAGAAAAACCCCATTGGTTTAAACAGAATGAATAGACACATAAAAAATATATATAAAACATTTAATTATATATATTTTTAATAAAAAAAAAAATTCGAATGTTGATTTAGAATTTGAATGCCAACGTAACGAATGAAGGTCTGAACGTTCGAACTTTTGGGCTCAGCCCTAATCGCACATACTTTCATTTATTTGAATCCACTAACACATTATGAAGAATTGAATTATAGAAAAGGCTCTTGTAATGTTTTGATTTTGGATTGTCATAGTGATGGCCGAAGAACAAAAACCTCCTATATCTGCATAAAGAAAAGTGGGGGAAAACCTCCTACCTGCGCTTTGTGAGACACTAATACCTGGTCGGTATTGTGTTAAAGGAACACGCCAAAATTTTGGGAAATTAGCTTACTGTCTTCTCCAGAGAGAGACAAGAAGATAGATACCAGTTTCCTCTCTGTGCGTTCAGTAGAAAGCTATCTGGCGGCACGTTAGCCTAGCTTAGCACAATGAGTGGAAGCGGACATGACCGGTTAGCCTTCAGGAGAGGCGTTAGTTGGACAATGCCTAGGCTAACCGGTCATGTCCGCTTCCATTCATTGTGCTAAGCTAGGCTAACATGCAGCCAGATATAGCTTTCTACTGAACGCACAGAGAGGAAACTGGTATCTATCTTCTTGTCTCTCTCTGGAGAAGACGGTAAGCTAATTTCCCCAAACGTTGGCGTGTTCCTTGAACACAATACTATATAGTCCAAAAACACAGTATTGCATTCTGCAAGAAAACACGAAAAAAAACTAAAATGTTTGCTCTTCGGCCATCGATAGGTATTGTTGGTAACAACCGCACGCATTGTTACAGACAGACGTGTTCTAATGACTTGCCTCTCCTCAGTGCGGTTTCTTTGGGAAAAAGGACAAAGAGGACGACCCCTCAGACTATGAGAAACTGAAGCCAGATGCATAGAGAAACAGAAAGAGAAAGAGAGAGAGAAAGAGAGAGAGGGTAAAAACCACCGGGCCTACCGTCGAGGAGTGAGGAGAACTGGCACTTGGTTGGGAATAACTGAAGGGCAACGCTTTCCGCTCTCAGGGAGGCAGGGGGCAACGCTCACACTGGGACCCGATGAACCGCTGAGAACGCAGTGCAAATCTAGAAGCCTTGACAAGATTGCCGTCGCAAACGCTCACGTTTTTTTTTTTACGCTTCAAACTATTTCCTCTCTTTATTTCCGCAACGTCTGGATCGTTGATGGTTTACAACGCATGGCCATTGGGGAGTTATGGCTGATAAAGATGAATGAATGATGTGTATTTAATAATTATCTAGTGCTTTGAGGAATGATGCCGTGGGGCGGGGGGCTACTATTGCTGCATCTCTTTTGATTCCTTCCCCTTTTCCTCCCGATTCCCGTTTCTCTGGTTGCCGTGGCAACTAAAGTCACTTCCTTTTACTCGTCTGAGGGTCTCTCTTCCTGCCTACACGAGGAAAGTAATTATTAGATCGATGAAACGTCGTGGCTTTCTGCATGATGGGGCACGCCAGACGGCTCGCCTTCGGTCTCGCAAACCGCTTTCACCGACACCTTGGTTCTCCTCCCTGCTGATCCAGAGATAGAAAGAGACTGACAAAAAGATTTGACGCGACGTTAATTAAAAACGTCACCTCTCTCTTGTCAGTCTTTGAATATCTCCGGCGCTTCCTTTGTTTATTTATTTAAACAAACAAAAAAAAACGATCTCTAACATGTATTTCCTCCTTCGTCTCTCTCGGCAGTGCGGCTTCTTCAACCGCGTCAAGTACGACGAGAGCGTTCCCAGTTACAACGCCGTGCGGATCAAGAGGGAGGGGATGGCGACGACGACGAAGAAACCCAGCAGCCACGGCAAGTCGGAGAAGAAGCCCTGGAGGACGAGCTGGCACGACAACCAACATTACTCCTAGCGACGGGACATTCCCAGACACTCAGAACTTTGACCAAAACTACACCCGATTCCTCCCGGTCCCCCCCCCCCCCCCCACCCGTCTCTGCACACGATGGACTTGAAAAAAAAAAAAAAAAAAAAAAAAAAAACGAATTGACCCCCAATGGAGAACACAGGATCAAAGTATATTTAATACTATGAATAATAATAATTAGGGATGTCCGATATTATCGGCCTACCGATATTATCGGCCGATATCGGCATTAAAATGTGATATCGGAAAATATCGGTATCGGTTTTCAATTTCTTTTTTTATTTTTTTTTTACATTTCTATAGAAATAATGTCCGATATTATCGGCCGATATCGGCATTAAAATGTGATATCGGTTGATATCGGTATCGGAAATTAAGAGTTGGACAATATCGGTATATTGGTATCGGTAAAAAAGCCAATATCGAGCATCCCTAATAATAATAATAATATCTTAATAATAATATCCTCCACTGGCATCCAGTCAAGTCCTGTATCAATTTCAAGATCCTCCTCATCACCTACAAAGCTCTTCACTCCCTTGCCCCCCGGTACCTAGCTGACCTCCTCCATCCCTACATCCCGCCCCGGAGGCTGCGGTCCTCTGACTCCGGTCTCCTCTCCATCAACACCACCAACCTGCAAACTGTTGGTCCCAGAGCCTTCTCTGTAGCCGCACCCACCCTCTGGAACTCACTCCCTCCAAACATCCGTAGTGCTACATCCCTGCAATCCCAACTCAAAACCCACCTCTTCACCAAATTTGTAAATGACTCTGCCTGATTTCCCTTTCTTTTAATCCCTTTTTACTTTGTTGTTACGTTGTTCCCCTTCCCCTAGCTGCCCCCTAGTGTTAAGCGCCTTGGGTCTCCTGAAAGGCGCTATATAAATCTAAGATATTATTATTAATACTATGATGAACACATAGAAAGACAAAAAAATATATACTTTGATCCCGTGTTCTCCTTCGGGGGTCAATTTGTAATCGGATGTACAGTCGCAGATGATCAGTCACTGGAAGGAGAGTGTGCAATGGGTCCTGCACAACTATTGTCCGACAGACCTTGTAAATGTACATTCACAGTGTTGACTTAGAGGGTTTTCTATATGTTTTTGTATATTTTCTGAATGTTTTTTTTTTTTTTTTTGTGCAGAAATGTGTGTATTTATTTTTCATGAGTATTTTCTGTTACATGTTCCACGGGCCAAAGAGTCGTTGTTGTAAAGCGTTCTCGTGTACACAGGCTAGTCAGAAATGGTGAAAGCCACAGGTTTGTTGTTATACCATTCTTTTCTTTTTATTTTAACCGATTATCTTCCGTCCTCATGGTCACTACACAGTAGTCTCTAGTTCCTAAAACATCTTTTAGTGTAGACATGTGAATGGTTCATGAATTTAAAACAGCTGTCCTGTTGTAATTAGCATACTTATTTACTGGTTAAAGGCAAGTGGTATTTGTTTTTGTTGAAATAAGTGTTCTACATCTTAAAAGAATACCTCTACATTCTGAAAGCAGTCACTAATAGTGTTTGGTCAGTAACATGGGTCTCCTAGTCCCTCCACTATGCAGTAAACCCGTTCCCACTTGATCCAATCAGGAGAGAGAACTCCACACTGCAAAAATAGAACATTTGTCTTGGCAAGATTTCTTGAAACAAGTAAAGATATCTAGGGTTCCCTCTCCCGATTGGATAAAGTGGGAATGGATATCCAAACATTTATTTTCTGTTTACTGCAGAGCGGAGGGACTGGGAGACCCATGTTACTGACCAGACACTCTGTATCAGTGATGGCTGTTTACTGCAGAGCTGAGGGACTGGGAGACCCATGTTACTGACCAGACACAATGTATAAGTGATGGCTGTTTACTGCAGAGCTGAGGGACTGGGAGACCCATGTTACTGACCAGACACTCTGTATAAGTGATGGCTGTTTACTGCAGAGCTGAGGGACTGGGAAACCCATGTTACTGACCAGACACTCTGTATCAGTGATGTCTGTTTACTGCAGAGCTGAGGGACTGGGAGACCCATGTTACTGACCAGACACTCTATATAAGTGATGGCTGTTTACTGCAGAGTGGAGGGACTGGGAGACCCATGTTACTGACCAGACACTCTGTATAAGTGATGGCTGTTTACTGCAGAGCTGAGGGACTGGGAGACCCATGTTACTGACCAGACACTCTATATCAGTGATGGCTGTTTACTGCAGAGCTGAGGGACTGGGAGACCCATGTTACTGACCAGACACTCTATATCAGTGATGACTGTTTACTGCAGAGTGGAGAGACTGAGAGACCCATGTTACTGACCAGACAGTCTACATCAGTGATGTGTGTTTACTGCAGAGCTGAGGGACTGGGAGACCCATGTTACTGACCAGACACTCTATATCAGTGGTCTGTTTACTGCAGAGCTGAGGGACTGGGAGACCCATGTTACTGACCAGACACTCTATATCAGTGATGACTGTTTACTGCAGAGTGGAGAGACTGAGAGACCCATGTTACTGACCAGACAGTCTACATCAGTGATGTGTGTTTACTGCAGAGCTGAGGGACTGGGAGACCCATGTTACTGACCAGACACTCTATATCAGTGGTCTGTTTACTGCAGAGCTGAGGGACTGGGAGACCCATGTTACTGACCAGACACTCTACATCAGTGATGCGTGTTTAGTACTGCAGAGCGGAGGGACTGGGAGACCCATGTTACTGACCAAACACTATATATCAGTGATGGCTGTCAGAATGTAGAGCTATTTAACACTAATTTAACAAAGGTATACCACTTACAGCACCTTTAAGGACTGGGGTGAGTTCCGTCCTTGAAGCATTTGCAATTGAAAAGTCACTACAGTAGTGACATCAGGATGTGCGTTAGGAACTGGAGACTACTGTACAGAAGCTTTATTTTAATGATCCTCAAATTCAATCCCCTTTCAGTTTGTCTCAAGAGATCCAGTACAATGATGTTTTTAATTCAGTCATAAATTGCTTATAGTGGAATTATAAGTCATTATTAAGTCATTATAATTTTTTCAGCTTCAGAAGTATAATTTGTTTTGGTATAACCCTAACCGCCAACTCTCAGTAGGCTGAGGGGGGGTGTGGGCTTCTGTTCGCTAGACACTATACTGTAGATGCTTAATACATGGAAACAGGACAAGGTTACTCCACTCGGCTAGATGTGACTGATGGGATAATTAGAGTAACCTGTGTGTATTATGCAATATTTCAGAGGAAGCAGATTGGATCAAAGGCCTTTAGTCATCTTTTTTCACAACAGTTTCTAACATTTTGGGTAATGTTACATCAACATACCTTCTGTACAAAAAATGCAATGAGATTGAAAAACAAGATTTTCATTGTACTGCATCTTTAAAAGAGCTCAGATCACCTCATATTTTTGAATACTCTTCCGTGACCAAAAACTTTTAAACATTTACTTTTGTAAATATACTGCCATACGCCTCCACTAAATGTATCATGTTTTCACCGGCTGTCGACACAACAAGAGAGCTTGTCCAATGATAACAACACAAATTAGAAGTGAACATTCCCTGAATGTCTTGAATAAATGTATTTTTTTGTTTTTTTAAAGGATTGTGTTTGGGCTGACATTTCTAGGACGAGCTGAATGAAGAAGAGCTCAAGGCAACGGCAAAAGCTTAAAATCTTATATTTATTCACATAAAAAAGCATTTACAGCATCATTCAACACGTCATATTACAACATTCATATGGTAAAATCTATCATTTCATCTTAATGTAAAAAAAAGAAAAGATCCTGGTGTGAATGTCAAATGTTCCTTTACATTACTGCTGGGAGGGTGGAACCTTGGTCCTGGAAGTCTTACCTTTGGTCAAGTCCTTAAAAACAAAAAGATCGGCGGTCGGGTAGCGCAGCGGACTAAGCGTCTGTCTACCACCACAGAGACAGTGGGATCGAATCCAGAGTGCTTCCGGGTTGGCCGACCGTCCATACTAACACAATTGGCGGTGTTAGCGGGTGGGAAACCCGGCGAGGGTGGGTCCTGGTCGTTGTAAACAGCGACTCCTACAGTTCGGTCGGGGCGCCTGCACAGCGAGGGAAGGATCTAAGAGAGGTAGTGTGATCCTTCCACACGTTACACTCCCCCAGTGAGAGTCCGCGCTGCCAGGTGAAAAGAAGCGGTGGGCTGGCTACACATGTGTCGGAGGAAGCGTGTGATAGTCTCCGCCCTCCCAGACCGACTGTAGGGGGTAGAGTGCGCAACGACCAGGAAGGGGATTGGGAATTGGCATAACAACTAACATTGGGAGGGGAGAAAAAAAAAAAAAAAAAAAAAAAAATGATCATTCCGTCTAAATAGAATTAGATGGATGAGTTTGTCTAAATGAGTCGACACCATGTGTGTGTGTGTCGTGGCAGAGCTGGTCGTCGTCGTCTTTCAGCCAATGGGGGTGAAACCGTTGGTCTGAGAGAGAAACTGGTGCTGGTTTTGAGATACTGGGGGGAGGGGGGGCTCTGAACTGATGACACTGGAGTGAGGGGGGAGGGGCTTCTGAACTGATGACACTGGAGTGAGGGCGGGGCTTGGGGCTTCTGAACTGATGACACTGGAGTGACGGGGGAGGGGCTTCTGAACTGATGACACTGGAGTGAGGGCGGGGCTTGGGGCTTCTGAACTGATGACACCGGAGTGAGGGCGGGGCTTGGGGCTTCTGAACTGATGACACCGGAGTGAGGGCGGGGCTTGGGGCTTCTGAACTGATGACACCGGAGTGAGGGCGGGGCTTGGGGCTTCTGAACTGATGACACCGGAGTGAGGGGGGGGGGGGGGGGGGGGGGGGCTTCTGAACTGATGACACCGGAGTGAGGGGGGGGGGGGCTTCTGAACTGATGACACCGGAGTGAGGGGGGGGGGCTTCTGAACTGATGACACCGGAGTGTTTTCATAAGAGTGACTCAGTCCTCGCTTTTCCCAACAAGCTGCTGCTGCTGCTGCTGCAGAGTCTGACCTCCTTCACGTCCTTCTCTCCCATCTTCCTCTCCTCCTTCTCCTTTCCTTTGCCGTCCGTCCTCCCCCTCTCCTTCTCCGCCCTCAGTCGCTTCTCTCTCTCCCTCTCCTCCTCTTTCTCCTCCATTTTCTTCATCTCCCTCAGCTTCCTCTTCAGAGCGGAACGGTCACTTCGACTGCGTACCCCCAGAGCCTGGAGGGGGGGGGGGGGGGGGGGGGGGGGAGAGAGGGGGGGGGGGGGAGAGGGGGGGGGGTGGAGAGAGAGAGGGGGGGTGGAGGAGAGAGGGATAGGGGGGGGTGGAGAGAGAGAGGGATAGGTGGGGGGGGTGGAGAGAGAGAAAGAGAGGGGGGGGTGGAGAGAGGGGGGGAGAGAGAGGGGGGGGTGGAGAGAGATAGAGAGAGAGGGGGGGTAGAGAGAGAGGGGGGGGTGGAGAGATAGAGAGAGAGGGGGGGGGTGGAGAGATGGGGAGAGAGAGAGGGGGGGGGTAGAGAGAGACGGAGAGAGATAGAGAGGGGGGGGTGGAGAGAGAGGGGGGGGTGGAGGAGAGGTAGAGAGAGAGACGGAGAGAGAGGGGGGGGTGGAGGGAGAGAGAGGTGGAGAGAGACGAGAGAGATATAGAGGGGGGGTGGAGAGAGAGGGGGGGGTGGAGGAGAGGTAGAGAGAGAGACGGAGAGAGAGAGACGGAGGAGAGAGAGAGGGGGGGTAGAGAGAGAGGGGGGGTGGAGAGAGAGAGAGGGGAGGTGGAGAGAAAGGTGGAGGTTGAGAGAGACAGTGGGGAGGGGGAAACGAGATGGAAACAGAATTAGATTTAATATATATAATATATTAAAATAATATATATTTAAGGTTACAGTATTCCTAGTTATTGGGGGAAGCTTTGATGCTTCATTGTTTCACAATAAAAGAATAACCAAAAAAAGAAAATACACATAGTGTATTTAATCACATATAGCAACATTTTGTAACCAGGAAACATCTGAATAGATAACAATAATAATAATACACTTTATTTGTATAGAACCTTTCATACAAGAAGTGTAGCCCAAAGTGGTAATGTAGACACAGGCATAGAATTACAAAATAAAAGCGCAGACATAAAACGAGTATAAAATATACAGAATAAAATAGCTCTTATTTGCAGTGCAATAATCATACAAATAAGCATACAATAAGATGTTTTTGAACCTGCAGGTCACTTTCTTGGAAGCGTCGTCTATCAACATTGCCCCCCCCTCCTGTGGTCGCTTAAAGGATTGGTTCTCAAACTCTTTCATGTCAAAGACCCCCAAATTGACACATAATAGGCCAGGGACCCCCATTTGATTTGTCTCAGGGACGCCTATCCCAGAAGATGATTGTCGTTTTTTAGTTTTTAGGATGCGATTTAATCCAGAATTCCATAGACTATGCTATGTACATTTACATTTAGTCATTTAGCTGACGCTTTTATCCAAAGTGACTTACAAGTTCTGTACGACAAGTCATCAGGAAGGGTACAACTCTATCAGCTGAGTAACAATGTTCATCAAAGTGTTGAGTGCTACAGTGTAGGTTAGTTTATTAGGACAAGTGCATTGATTGATTGATTGAAAACTTTATTAACAGATTGTAGAATGGGTACAATACAGTACAGCTCAATACACACAATTGTTAAGGGGATGCAGACCAGAGAAAGACTTTCGTCTTGTTTACATCAGGGTCCCCCATTTTCAATTCATCATGACATATATGACATACATGACATACAGATAGTCAGTACTGCTACATCTATACATTTATGACATACCAGATTTGCAAATACAGTACTGTTTGTGATACAGAAGGAGTCAAGAAAAGGGAGTATATACATTTGACGTAGAAACTGTACATTGGAGGAGGTTGTGTGGGGGGGGGTTGGGTACATTGGGATATTGACAACCATACTGGGTAATTTACATTGGAGGTGGTTGGGGGGGGGGGGGCCGGGGGGCACACTGTATAAACAAGTAATACTGTACATTGAGGGGGGGGGGGAGGAGACACTGTACAAACAAACAAAATTGTACATTGAACTATTGACAAAACCATACTAGGTAAATGACTGTACATTGGAGGGGGTTGGGTTAGGATGATGACAGTAAGGTTAGTTAAGGTATGTAGGTGAGGAGATAACAGTGGAGAGATAGAGAAGTCATTGGGATAAACCTCAAGTGAATAAAAACATTAGTGAAATTAAACTATTACTCATTTAGCTGGGGACCCCCTGGATCCCTCTCAAGGACCCCACTGTGAAAACCACTGGCTTAACCCTTTCACTGCCACACTACCAAAAGGGTTAACACTTTCACTGCGACAATACAGAAGGTAAACCTTTCACTGCCACACTACCAAAAGGGTTAACACTTTCACTGCGACAATACAGAAGGTTAACCCTTTCACTGCCACACTACCAAAAGGGTTAACACTTTCACGGCGACAATACAGAAGGTTAACCCTTTCACTGCCACACTACCAAAAGGGTTAACACTTTCACGGCGACAATACAGAAGGTTAACCCTTTCACTACCACACTACCAAAGGGTTACCACTTTCACGGCGACAATACAGAAGGTTAACCCTTTCACTACCACACTACCAAAGGGTTAACCCTTTCACTGCCACTACCAAAGGGTCAACACTTTCACTGTGACAATACATAAGGTTAACACTTTCACTGCCACACGACAAAGGGTTAACCTTTTCACAACCACACTAAAGAAGGTTAGTGTTAGGTTCCGTCTGTAGTGTGGTAGTGAAAGGTTAACCGTCTGTAGTGTGGTAGTGAAAGGGTTAACCGTCTGTAGCGTGGTAGTGAAAGGGTTAAAGGACTACTCACCTTGAGCTTCTCGCCGTCCAGTCTGAGCAGCTGCGCTCCGTCCACCCCTTTAGCGGTGAACTCAGCCGCGTACTGGTCCATGTTCATGCCCATCAACCACAGAGACACCTGCTGATTGGTCCACTCTGCGAGGGGTCGGCTTTGCCATTGGTTGTTGTTATGCGCTGGAATGGAGTCATCGTCCAGGGTCTAAAGACACAAGGATTCCAAGTGTGAAAAGGGGAGACAAGAGGAGAGGTGAGAGGGGAGAAGAAGAAACCACAAGAGAGACGGTGTAGTAGAAAGAAGGGGGGGAAAAAGAGAAAGAGAGGGACAGACTCACCTCGGTGGAGGAAAAAGTGAGAGTTTGAGAGCGTCCAGAGAGAGACGGATCAGAGAAACCCGTCATGCTGGAGCTGCACACCAGTGACCGCACACTCTGGAACCAACACACACACACACACCATCTGTATCACACACCTGCGCATGGTATCCTATCTAGAGATGCAGATATAACTGTCTTATCATCACACACCTGCCTTGTATTCTATCTAGAGATAGCACAGATACAACTTGTCAATACCGGGTCCTAAACTGTTGAACAGTATACTGTAGATGTACAACTTCAGTTCACTGGATGAAAATGACAAGAGATATAATAACTAGGGATGCTCGATATTGGCTTTTTTACCGATATACCAATATTGTCCAACTCTTAATTTCCGATACCGATATCAACAGATACCGATATATACAGGGTTTGCCCCCCCAAAATACGGAATAATTTCAGGTAATTAACATTACATATCTCTTGTTGTGGAATTAACACAACATTATGCATACTTTTGACAATAAATAAAATCAGAATTTGTTCTTACTTGCTTGCCTGGGTAAATAAAGGTTATAGAAATGTAAAAAATAATAATAATAATAATAATTTGAAAACCGATACAGATATTTTCCGATATCACATTTTAATGCCGATATCGGCCGATAATATCGGTAGGCCGATAATATCGGACATCCCTAATAATAACGTATACTGTAGATGTACAACTTCAGTTCACTGGATGAAAATGACAAGAGATATAATAACGTTTTCATCCTTAGAGAGATCTAACATCTTTCTATGCGTCAAAAATGCAAAAGAAAAATGCAAAAACAACAAGTTGCTTCCGTTTCTATTTTAGTATAGGGGAGCTTCTACCATACATCTGCCTACCAGGGTTCACAGTGTTCAAGTGCTTAAAGTGTTCGATTTTTTTACCAAAATAATTCAAGGCCTGGAATTCCTTGAAAACAGCAAATTGTGCTTAAAAAGTCATTCAAATTGAAAGTGATGTTCATCCATGATAAAATAGTTGTGAATCAAGAAATCAAATGTTTTAATATAAAGTGTAACAAATTTTTTCCTATAAAAAAAAAAACAGCATTTAAAAGTGAATTGTATCATTAAAAAAAATAAAGAAAAGTGCTTGGGAAGTGCTTGAAAGTCATTGAATTATATTTAGCAAGGTCTGTGGGAACCCTGATAAGCGGTTTTAGCCTGGTATCTGAGCCCGACATCCAGTATGGATCTACATCCTTTGCATGTGTGTGTGTGTGTTCTCTTACCGGGTCTCTCCTGCCCGTGGTCGTCAGGTAGGGCAGGCTGGTGCTCGACACGGAGCGGAGCCTCACCCTCACCGGCTCCGTCTCCTTCTCCCTCCCGCGCTCCGCGAACCAGGTGAAGGGCAGGCAGGAGGGCGTGGAGGACAGGGAGCCCGTCGGAGACTCTTCCGCGGGGCCGTCGTCCACCAGGTCGCCACAGGAGCCCCTGGTAGAGACGTCAAAGTCAGCTTTATTGTCACTTCTCATAATGTGCAAGACATACAGAGAAATTAAATTGCGTTTCCCCCTTCCCACGGTGTATATAAAAAATAAATCTAATATAAACATAAAGTAACATATAGGACACTGTAAACATAAAGTAACATATGGGACACGATGTACACACACAATATACAGGACTATATACAATATAAACAGTAGCTAAAAAAATGTATGTATGAGTGAAATAAATATAGGAGGTAAAAGAGAACTTGGTGCAAATATTTTTAGCAGCAGTAGTACATAGTACGTATAAATAATGGCAGTCAAATACAATAATGGCAGTAAAGTGGCAGTGAGATGATAGATATGGCAGTAAACTAATATAATGTAAACAAAAATAATGGCAGTAAAGTAAAGTGCCAGTGTGTGTCTGTGTGTGCGTCAGTGTGTGGGAGGGGGGGGGGGGGGGTTAGTCCAGAGTCTGTGGGGGCAGAGAGAGAGAGAGAGGGGAGACCTGGGAGACGTACCGGTGGAACAGAGAAAAGGAACATTGTGGTGGTTCTGGGTGTGTAATGTGTAGTGGTTCTGGGTGTGTAGTGGTTCTGAGTGTGTAGTGGTTCTGGGTGTGTAGTGGTTCTGGGTGTGTAGTGGTTCTGAGTGTGTAGTGGTTCTGGGTGTGTAGTGGCCAGAGTCTCAAGACCAGAGAAAAAAACCTCTTTGGTCTTAGTCTCCACTCAGTCTCAAATCTCCCATGTCCCTACGTTTTATTTTAATGTGCGAATAACAATAAGCCAAATGCGACTTCTGCAGTTTTGAGTACAATGCATAGGTTGTATACATTCTAAATGAATAACTAAACGTATGCCATTGTGGTATACCATTAATAATCACCGTGGGTTTGACGTGCCTGTACTGTACTGTATATCACGGTATTCAAAAGAATCTACCCCAAACTGCTTATTTTGAAATAAACACCCAATCTTTCCTAAATCACAACTATGACATTATGCACATTATGTATTCATTCAAAAAATATTATGTATTTTTATTGTATTAATTATATACTGTATATGTTTTAATAATATATAAAAAAAATATATATATATATGTATAAAAAACAACACATGAATGCATTATTCATGTTCATCCATTATTTTAAAGAAAATATTTTTTTAAATACAAATATATTAATAGATTTATTCTAAAATAATTGTAAATGTTTGTATTCTTAGCTCTGTGTGACACTTCCATACCTGCTATTCAATGATCCCCTCATATTCTCCTTCTCACTCTTTCTCACTCTGGTGAGGGACTTCCGCAGGCCACTAGTGGGCGACAGAGAGGAACACGGGGTTACAGGCCGTCAAGAGTGAGTAAAGCAAGCAAGAAACTATCTGGTATCATAATAAGCCAAGAGAAAAAGAAAACCCTGTACCTGAAGTCGGGGAACTTCTTCTTGGACTTCCTGGAAGATGAGCATTTGGAGGGCGAGGGCGTGACCACCTGGGTCTGGGGCGTGAGGATACAGGAGGTGGAGGTGGACGTTTGGGAGAGGAGTTCCGACATGGAGGAGGCGCTGGACCGGTCATTTCTACTACCCTTGTGTCCCGCCCCTACGACTGTGGGAACAGGCAGCGATTGGCTCTTCAGGGAGTTCTGAAAGTCTTCCGCCTATAGGAAGAGAGGGCAGCATGTGTGACAAAAACAGATCAACTGCACATTTTCTTAACAGTAATTGACCTATCCCAAGCACCGCCCTCTTTTCTTGATCCTCCAATCACAACCGTTGCTTTGATGAAGTGTTTGAGATAGGTCAATTACTTAAAAGTGGTTATCTGCAAGACTCGTTTTAGTTTTTTACACTGTATTGACTTGTATCTTTCCATCTTGAAAATTCATGCTTAACTAAATAGAAGTTAGTCTTCTATTCATTCATACAAGAACAAGTAAAATTATCTGCCAGTGCGGTAAGCTAATTCGGCTTGGCAATATTTCATGAAATAAGTATACAGTGAATATCTAGGGTTCTCTCTCCTGATTGGATAAGGTGTGAAGGGATACGAGAAAATATATTTTATGTTTACTGCAGAGCGGGAGGGACTGGGAGACCCATGTTACTGACCAGACACTATATATCAATGATGGTTGTTTTGATTGTAGAGCTATTTAACACTTATTCTAACAGTAAAGATACCACTTACAGCACCTTTAAAACGGTAAAATGTGAGTGAGTGAGTCACTCAGTATAGATAGATAGATAGATCGATAGAAATCCTTTAATAATCCAGAGGGAAATTCTGCACTACAGATCGCTCACATTGAACAACAACAAACATTTAGGTAGTCAATAGCACTAAAATAAGAATAAGAAAATAATAAAGAATAAAATACGGTCCGAGATATACATTCTGGTATGTATATACATTCTAAAATCCAGCCAAAAATATACAGTAACATTTACAGTACTAAGTGTGAAAATTTAAAGTGTCAAGGAATATTGTGAGAAGTGTAAAATGTTTAAAGTGTCCAAGAAGATTGTGAGAAGTGTAAAATGTTTAAAGGAAGATTCCTCCAGGCTGTATTGTCACCCTGTGCTCAGTGATGCCGTGAGGCACAGTGATGTGTTATAGAGTCTGATGGCTGTCGGAGCGACGTGTGTCTGACCTGTCTTTTAAAGCTCTCCCTGAGTTTCTCCCGTGAAGGCGGGTGGCGCTTAGCTTTCTGGGCCAGCTGCGCTCTGGCCCTGTGTGCGCTGGAGTCCAGGCGGGTGGTATCAGGAACGACAATACACCAGTCAGGACCTGAGGAGAACCATGAGACAAATGAGGACCTTGAACATTTCAAATTCTACACATTTCTGATTCTAAGATGACTCCAGTTTTATATATATATATATATATATATATATATATATATATATATATATATATATATATATATATATATATATTGGACATGGCCCATGTATTTGTAAAGTCAATCCAAATCACATGAAATGTGATTGTAATATATTTAAAAAAAACAAGTACTCAGCCTCTACTGTCTAAGGATGACACAACACAACACAACACTCCAAATGACCATCTTTAGATAATAAAGTTTGAAAACATTGTCCCTCTAAAAACATATATGGGTCCTAGTCGGAGGTACATATTTAGCCCTGGGGTTAACCTCTTAAGCCCGACCGGCCCGGTACAAGATTTATTTCACGTCACAAATAGATAAAAACAGTCTGTATTATTAAGTGATGTTGTTTCTTTTTCAAATGTAGCCAAGAGTAAAGACCCTAACCCTGTCAAAACAGCAGTCAAAGTGTATATTTTCAGCACTACGTTTGTTTACCAATGATTTTAAGTGTTATTAGTAGGGCTGTCAGTTTATCATGTTAATTAGATTAATTAATTACACAGCAAATTATCATGTTATGAAAATTAACTCAAAATTAATTATAATTTTTTTTTTTTTTAAATCTCATTCATTCAATAAGAAGATAGAATACACATTTACATACTTTTTTTAATATGGTCCATTTGCATGTTCTTGGTATCCGATTCTAGGGACATCTATGGAATGTATTCTCAGTGTCAGAAATACTGTGTCCGTTACTAGGCTTGAGTAAATTGTAATGAACCAAATGAGAATATCAATACTTTTTTTTTTTTTTTTTTTCTTTGGCTGTGAATAACACCATGCAAAAATGTACCAGTATAACACCATGCTAAAATTGACCAGACCTGAAAAATCTAAGCAAATGAATAAATGGAAGATGATTAAACAGAAGGTTTTGTAGATACAGTACTGAATTCTGCCATCCGGACACATGCCATTTGAAATATGATTATAGAATATAGAATATCAGGCCTAAAATGGTTATGCGATAAAAATGCGATTAATTAATTACAAATCGCCTGACAGCACTAGTTATTAGTGAAATATGAGCATGTAAAAATATCTGCGCATTGCACCGGAAACCAGATGATTTAGATGAGAGCACATGAGGCCGTCATGAAATCGTTGTAGTCCTAAGAAAGAGGAGACCCAGGGCTTTCGATGGACGTCGACATTTCATAAAACTACACTACCCAGCTCACACAAGTCAAAGCTGCAGCCACTTGACGTAAAAAAAGAAATATTGACGTGAAAATCATGATTATATCTCACGGGTCGAACAAACCTCAATGTTATTGCCATAAAATACAATGTATATTGTTTCTTTACCTTTCTGTGAGGGGCAAAAAGAATATTTATAAAAGAAACGTGTCGCAATCCGGTAAAAAAATGGCTGCCCTGTAATGGGCGCCTGGCGGTACTAAATCCAGATTTAACTCTGCCATTAGAAAGAGATTTGGGCCAATCCATAGATGTATGACTTGGCCACAATAAGGTAATTTATAGGCCCGTTATTCTATATTCATATTTAAAATGTTTGCATGTGTCCGGATGGCAAAATTCTGTACTATATCTACAAAGTAAAGTAAATGATCTGCCCTTTATTCATTCGCTTAGATTTTTTGTACACTTGATCTCAAGAAGCTGCTGAATGAGCTCAGTGCCAACTTTTCACTTTTGGTCAATGTTAGCATGGTGTTATTCACCGTCAAAGATGACAAAAAAGAAATAATAATCATTTATATTCTCCTTTAGTTCATTACAATTTACTCAAGCATAGTAACAGACACAATATTTCGGACACTGGGAATACATTCCCTGAGGTCCATAGATGTCCCTCGTCGTGGAAAAATATAATACTAATAGATAATGTGAGCAAATAACAATTTTCTTAGTCCAAAGTTGAATAAAAATTAGATACATTTATTCCTGTATGGCCATACAAGGAAAAATGCTCAGTTCACAGCCAGAGACAACATGTAACACAAAATGTCTGACCAAGAAGTGAGAACGAAGTCTGGTTGAACATACAATTAATACATGAATATGACGTAGGAGAATGGAAAATAACAAGGAAAGGACAAGATGGTGGTTAGAATGATCAATACGACTATGTTATGGCTATCTTAAAAGGAAAACAGAGCAGTTCCCACAAGCTATGTTATGGCTTCTGAAGAAACACATGGTGTGACCCACAGCATCTGGCCTCTGATAGAATACATATTGTAACACAGCCTGTATAATGACATGATAATATCTCCCACCACACCCTAGATACCAAGAACATGCATTGACCTTGTAGAAGTGGAGAAATCTTCCATTTACTTGGGTATGTACTTTTAGGCAAATTTTCGGAAAAATATGGCTAGGGCTTAAAAGGTTAAAGGATTGAAGCACAAAGGTCCCTGAAAACGTTCAAGTCAAGACTAAGAATAAGACAAAGACGAGGTGTTCATGTTCACTAAACGGCTTCTAAACCTACTGGTCAGTCACTGAGAGATGACAACATCACACTGAAGTGACTGTACAGTGAAAGCTCGTTCTGACCGCCTCCAGCCGAGTCTAGCAGTGTATTCATTCAATTCATTTCCAATGTAGAGGTGCGTATTGTGGAGGAATTTACCATAAGTAAGGATGTACTTAGTATATACAGGTTTATTTAGCTCAAACAAGAGTATCAAGTACAAATAGATCAAGAGTTATTGCTGCATGACACCAGGAATGACACGGCCTAGTAAAGAGCTCTATAATCCAGTAGAACCTGGGTCTTTATAGTAGAGAGAAAGGGATTATGGTTAGATCGGGCTAGGTATTGGGTTGGAGGAGGGGAGGCCAGGAGGGGGGAGGGGTGAGTTAGAAGGGGGATGGTATCAGGTGAGAGACAAAAGGTGGATGAATGGGGGAGGGTAGACCGATTGGAGAGAGGTGTGGGGGGAATAACAAGAATGGTGGGGGGGGGGGGGGGGGGGGGGGGTTGGAACATGACTGGGAGATTGTTTGAGGAGAGCGGGGATAATTATTCCACAGTATGCAGCCACGAGGTACACAAGCCACAAAGTACTGCATTACGCTCCTCCTCTACATTGGAAATTAATTGTAGCCTACATCCTACTAGGGGTGTAACGGTACACAAAAACCACGGTACGGTACGTACCTCGGTTTTGAAGTCAAGGTTCGGTACGGGTTTTCGGTACAGTGGGGGAAAAGTTTGGCTTTCCATGTTCCACCACAGGGGTGATGTAGTGTGCAGTAACTAATTGTACTTGTAGGGCTGTCGACGAATATTCCATATTGAAATGAATAATCAAAATAATAATTATTTTAGATTGTGAAAAAAACTGTGGGGGCGGTCGTTAGTGGTCAACATACCGTTGTATTCGTTCGGTACACTACACAGCCGTTCGGTACGGTACGGTACACACTGAAACGGTTCGGTACGGATACGTGTACCTTTACACCCCTACATCCTACAGTAACTGTTGTCCGTAGCACCCACTCCCCACACTTTATATTTATTGATGAAGGATTGCACTACAACTCGTACACCTTACTGTAAATTGTACCTAAATTGTACCTCATCCCATTTCTGCTTTGCACTATATAGTACTGTACATTAGTACACTGCATAGTATTGTATATTATATGGTAACTCAGTTACGTCTATTCTGCATCGAACATTGTACATATGTCTATACTGAACACTGTTTTCTCATTTTCTACTTCTAAATTACATGCTATACTATGTTATTTGATACTATCTTGTCTAGCACAGTCTCTGGAGCGTAACAGTAAGAAGCATTTTGTATGAAAGTATTCTGTACTTCTGTATGACAACTATTAAAGAAACTTGAAACTTGAAACTTGAAACCGTGTGTGTGGATGTGTTCTAACTGCCCCCCCACCTGTAACGGAAGGGTCCAGGGCGCGGCTCTCCCTCCCGGGACCCGTCTCGCTCCTCTCCGGCAGCGGCAGCTGAGGGGGGAACAGCAGGGGACGGTGACCACACGGAAGAGAACCGGCATGTTTACTTGTTTACTACGGCTGTGGGAGAGACGACGGACGCTCCCGCTCACCTGGGCGTGTAGCCTCTCCTCCTCCGAGGTCTCTCCTCCGTCCCTCTTCCCCGTCTCCTCCAGCTCTCTCCTCTCCGTCTCCCCCTCTCTGTGCGGGGCAGCAGAACACGGTCATCAAGCCGTTTGAGTTTACCGCCATTTATGCACATTGCCGCCTTTCGGTGGGATAATCTCTATGAACCAATCAATGCAAAGGGAGGAGGCGGGGTGGAGGTAGAGAGGCCGGGCCAGTAACTGAAAGGTTGCTGGTTCAATCCCCGCCGCTGACAGGAGAGTGTATTCCAGGTGTGGCTGGTATTACATCTACGGTGCCCACCGTCCTGCCTAAGTGCCCTTGAGCAAGGCACTGAACCCAAAAAGTGCCACAGGGGGCGCTCCACTGCGGGGCCACCCTGCACTCTGACCTCTCTGACGAAATGCCTATGTGTGGAGGACTGTGTGTGTGTGTAACTAGGAGGGATGTGAGGACTGTGTGTGTGTGTAACTAGGAGGGATGTGAGGACTGTGTGTATGTGTAACTAGGAGGGATATGAGGACTGTGTGTGTGTGTAACTAGGAGGGATGTGAGGACTGTGTGTATGTGTAACTAGGAGGGATATGAGGACTGTGTGTGTGTAACTAGGAGGGATGTGAGGACTGTGTGTGTGTGTAACTAGGAGGGATGTGAGGACTGTGTGTGTGTGTAACTAGGAGGGATATGAGGACTGTGTGTGTGTAACTAGGAGGGATGTGAGGACAGTGTGTGTGTGTAACTAGGAGGGATATGAGGACTGTGTGTGTGTAACTAGGAGGGATGTGAGGACAGTGTGTGTGTGTAACTAGGAGGGATGTGAGGACAGTGTGTATGTGTAACTAGGAGGGATATGAGGACTGTGTGTAACTAGGAGGGATATGAGGACTGTGTGTAACTAGGAGGGATATGAGGACTGTGTGTATGTGTAACTAGGAGGGATACGAGGACTGTGTGTAACTAGGAGGGATATGAGGACTGTGTGTAACTAGGAGGGATATGAGGACTGTGTGTATGTGTAACTAGGAGGGATATGAGGACTGTGTGTATGTGTAACTAGGAGGGATATGAGGACTGTGTGTGTGTGTAACTAGGAGGGATATGAGGACTGTTTGTACGTGTAACTAGGAGGGATATGAGGACTGTGTGTATGTGTAACTAGGAGGGATATGAGGACTGTGTGTATGTGTAACTAGGAGGGATATGAGGACTGTGTGTAACTAGGAGGGATAGGAGGACTGTGTGTGTGTGTAACTAGGAGGGATATGAGGACTGTATGTGTAACTAGGAGGGATATGAGGACTGTGTGTATGTGTAACTAGGAGGGATATGAGGACTGTGTGTATGTGTAACTAGGAGGGATATGAGGACTGTGTGTATGTGTAACTAGGAGGGATATGAGGACTGTGTGTATGTGTAACTAGGAGGGATATGAGGACTGTGTGTATGTGTAACTAGGAGGACATTTCAATTGTCTTGTGTACATTGACAATAACATAATCTTCTTCTTCAAATAGTCATTCTCAATGTTTCTGCGATATGAGGACTAATTAATTCATGTTAATTCATGCAGAAGCAGTGACATGTTCCATCCGATCAGCCAGTCATCATCACCTGCTCTGGAACTCCCTCACCAGCCTCTTGGCCTTGCTGTATTTGATCTCCAGGGTCTCCGATTGGCTCTGGGTATCAGCTAATCGCTGGCTCACTACTCTGCACAGGGTCTGGGCCTCCTGCCAATACCTGCAAAGAACAACGTCCGCCGTCGTCATTATCATCATACAGTAAGTTCCCACCCAATCACTGCATCAAATAAGATCCGACTTAACAGTATTTATTAGGGATGTTTGATATTGGCTTTTTTTACCGATATTTGTCCAACTGTTAATTTCCGATACCGATATCAACAGATACCGATATATGAGATATATAATTTCAGGTAATTAACATTACATATCTCTTGGAATTAACACAACATTATGCATACTTCTCACAATAAATAAAATAAGCATTTGTTCTTACTTGCTTGCCTGGGTAAATAAAGGTTAAATAAATGTAAAAAAAAATATATATATATATATATATATACACACACACATACATTTTTTTTTGAAAATGGATACCGATCATTTCCGATATTACATTTTAATGCCAATATCGGCCGGTAATATCGGTAGGCCGATAATATCGGACATCCCAGTATTTATTAGTTTATAAACAATCTCCAAATTACGGGTGATGATCCTTTATAACTCACGCTTTTAACCTGTCATGCTAAATATTCTATGGTGACAGATGCAAATGTGACAGTAGGAATAATAATAGGGGGGGTGGGGGGGTGAGTTCCCAGACAGACGCGGTGTGTATAAGCCTATATGGTCCAGTACAGCGGTGGCCTAAAGGTTAGAGAAGCGGGTTTCTTTTTAACCGGAAGGTCGCCGGTTCGATCCCCCGGACCGGCAGGAAAAATCTGGGCTGGGGAAGTGAATGAATAACTCTCTCTCATACCCTTAACACCAACCTCTGAAGTTCCCATGAGCAAGGCACTAAACCCCCAACTGCTCCAGTGGAGTTGCTCAGTGGCCAATGGTGTCAGACCTCCATCTCGAAAGTCATGGAGAAAATAGTCTACGAACAGTTCGAAAAGTACCTGGCGGAAAAAAATCTAATCTACGAATTCCAATCTGGCTTCAGAACATCCCACTCCACTGACACATGCCTTCTCTATTTGAACGACCACATCAAACAAGAGGTGGATGGGGGCAAATACTGCAGCATGGTCATGCTGGACCTACAAAAGGCCTTCGACACTGTCAATCACTCCATTCTGATTGACAAGCTAAAAGCAATTGGTTTTGATAGTTTATCAGTGAGCTGGATGCAATCCTACCTGGAGGGGAGAGAACAGATGGTGGAGGTAAACAGTACTCTATCCCCCCCCCTCACAGTGAGCTGTGGTGTTCCACAAGGAAGCATACTAGGACCGCTACTGTTCCTAATTTATGCAAATTACATGTCGTCAGCTTGTGACTGCAACTTGTTCCTGTTTGCGGACAACTCAGCCCTGCTGGTCTCTGACAAGAACAAGTTGCAGGTTGAAAAAACCCTCAGCTCGAAACTAGGCAAAATCTGCATATGGCTCGCTGATAACAAACTATCATTACACATGGGCAAAACAGAGTCCATTCTCTTCGGTTCAAATAACAAACGCAGCAAGGTTTCTCAGTTACAGTGGGTGACAATATTGTCACAAGGAAAGATGAAATTACCTACCTACCTTTGATCACTTGGTTTGATGCTCAAGCAGCTGTATCTTGGCGACCATTGGAGGAGAAGTTGGTGTCCCCATATAGACTTCAGGATATTGTGTATACCAACATATCAATTAAACAATGTAAATTAAGATTTGGCCCTTTAATCACACATGTGATCCAAACTTGGCGTGACACTCAGAAAGTGGGTACAAACCGCCATCAATGGCACACGCATTCCCCTCTATTTAATAACAATCTTCTCCTTATTGAACAACAACCTATTAGGTACCCTAGATGGGAAAAGAAAGGTATCCACACATTGGGGGATATCTTTGATAACTCTGGCCTCCGATCTTTCCAGGATATATCCAACGGATATGATCTCCCCGGAACCTCCTTTTTCTTTTCTTTACAAATAAGAGCAGCTCTGAAGGCTCATGGCGTGCCATGGGATGCTCCACTAGTGCATCACCGCTTTCACAAGTTCTTTTATGACAAGGAGACATCGAGAGGCTTTGTCTCTGACTTTTATCGCCATTTACTCATGACCTCGTATAAAGAGCTCCCCCTGGATACGATTTGGAGAAAGGATGTTCCGGAGTTGGATGTAGATTTTGATTGGGATGCAGTCTGGGAAAATGTTCGGTTATCCTCACACAACCCAGATCACCAACAGATTCATCTGAATTTTATTCACAGGACTTATTTAACCCCTAGACGATTGAATTCAATGGGTCTCAGACCTGACTCTCTGTGTACCTTGTGTCCAAGTGGCGCCACAGGTACATTTATGCATATGTACTGGGAATGCCCTCCTGTTGTGATTTTTTGGGAAAATGTTACATATCAGCTCTCAGACATTTTCTCTCTAACCATACCTGTATCTCCTTCTGTACTATTACTGAATGATCTCTCTAAATTACCGACCTCTATACAGGTGAAAAAACTAATTTTGGCCGGCCTCACAGCCGCAAAAAAATTGATTGCCTCACGTTGGTTTCATCCAGATAGACTCTGTCCAAAGGTATGGTTTCTCACCTACCTTGACGTGATCTATTTGGAGATATCCACGGCACGTGTTATAGGGGTTAGGGAATCTGATATCGTAATTTGGTTGGCTACAGTGGCAAAGTTGAGGGAACGCATATAAGTTTGGAAATGTTTGTTTAGATTCTTGTTTTTTTTTTTTTTGCTGAGTGATGTATTGTGATGTATTATGAGTGTGACTCATGTTGAGGTCCTGGGGTGAGCGGGGGGAGGGGGGGGGGGGGGGAAGAGAACGAGCGAGTGTCCATGTTAGGATGATCACTGTACAGTTGTATCAGTAGTTGTCTTGTCATGTGGTGTTGAGTAAGTCTTTTTATGTATTGTTGTTGTATTGTGATATGTTTTGTTTCATGTTGGAAAAAAGAAAAGAAAATAAAAATATTTGATCAAAAAAAAAGAAATTACCTACCTGGGTTCCATCCTAGAGGCAAATCTTTCCTGTGACAAAATGGCATCCAATGTAATAAAAAAAAGTCAACCAACGAACTAGATTCTTGTACCGGATCTCCTCTCTGGTAAACAAGAATACCCTGAAGACTCTGGCAGGAGCACTCATTAAAGGGTACTACGACTATGCTTGCACCTCATGGTACCAAAGCACCTCAAAGGCGCTAAAAACAAGATTACAAACATCACAAAACAAACTGGTCAGACTACTACTTGACCTTACCCCTAGAACCCACCTCACCCCTGCCCACTTTGACAACCTAGGATGGCTTAGAGTAGACGACAGAGTACAGCAACTTGCAATGGGCCTGGTCTACAAGATACACTATACGACTAAGGTACCCATGTACATACTTCCCAAAGGTCAGTGAATACCACGACCACAACACCAGAGGAAGCTCAACAAATCATGTTAAACCCAGATTCGGCTCAAACAAGGGACTAAACACGTTTCGCAATTATGCGACATCAATGTGGAACGCCCTACCCAAAGCTGTAAAGGAATGTGAATCCCTACCCACATTCAAAACCGCTCTTAAAGAGCACCTACGGGAGGCTGCAATTCGAAACTGGCCACCGTAAATGTCCAAAACCCCCACCACCTCCTAATAGACAGTCTCCTCCCCACTGCATGTATATATTCTCTCCCTGCCGTATGTATATTTCTCTCCCACCCACCCACCCCCTCCTATTGTACAGTCCCCTCCCCATCATATGTATATACTCTGTCAGGATCTATGGGTAACAGTACTGTATATTTGAATACCGTTTATGTCACAAATGTATCAGTACTAAATACCTGTATGTCCCTATGCCATAAATGTCATGTATGTTGTGTATGTCATAAATGTCAATATGAAAATGGGGGACCCTGATGTAAACAAGACGAAAGTCTTTCTCTGGTCTGCATCCCCTTAACAATTGTGTGTATTGAGCCGTACTGTATTGTACCCATTCTGCAATCTGTTAAATAAAGTTTTCATTCATTCAGACTGTGGTTGTACTGGGCAGCTCCCAGGTGTGAATGGAACCGTGTGAATGTGAAGCAGGGCGTAGCTGAAAAAGAGCATCCGTGCTCAGCGAACCTACGCCTGGGTAAATAAAGGTTAAATAAAATATGGTCCAGTACTTCTCTAATCTCTGGGCTTTCTCCTCTCCGTCCTCAGCTCTCTGCTCCAGCTCAGCCTTCTGGCTCTCCCAGCTCACCTGCAGCTCTCCCCAGGCCTTCAACTGCAGGACAGAGGCCCTCACAGATTAACTGTGTGCATTCATTAGTATTCCGTCACAGATTAACTGTGTGCATTCATAGTATTCCGTCACAGATTAACTGTGTGCATTCATAGTATTCCATCACAGATTAACTGTGTGCATTCATAGTATTCCGTCACAGATTAACTGTATGCATTCATAGTAATCCGTCACAGATTAACTGTGCATTCATAGTATTCCGTCACAGATTAACTGTGCATTCATAGTATTCTGTCACATATTAACTGTGTGCATTCATAGTAATCCGTCACAGATTAACTGTGCATTCATAGTATTCCATCACAGATTAACTGTGTGCATTAGGGGTGTAACGGTACACAAAAACCACAGTACGGTACATATCTCGGTTTTGAAGTCAAGGTTCGGTACGGGTTTTCGGTACAGTGGGGGAAAGTTCCACTCAGGGGTGATGTAGTGTGCAGTAACTAATTGTACTTGTAGGGCTGTCAACGAATATTCTATATTGAAATTAATAATAGACTTGTAAAAATGGTAAAAAAAAAAAAATTATATTAAATTGTGAAAAAAACAGCCCCCGGTGGGCGGTCGTTAGTGGTTAACATACCGTTGTATTCGTTCGGTACGGTAATGAACCAAAGGAGAATATAAATTACTTAATTTTCTTCATCTTTGACGGTGAATAACACCATGCTAACATTGACCAAATTGCCACGAGCTCATTCAGCACCTTCTTGAGTACTACTGTACAAATCTAAGCAAATGGATAAAGAGCAGATTATTTACAGGGGGTTTTGTAGATACAGTAATGAATTTTTCCATCCGGACACATGCAATTTGAAATATGAATATAGAATATCAGACCTATAAATGACCTTATTATGGCCAAGTCATACATCTATGGATCGGCCCAAATCTCCTCTTTCCAATGGCAGAGTTACATCTGAATTTAGTACCACCAGGCGCTCATTACAGGGCAGCAAAGACTGTGAATGAAATCTACTGTAAGTACAGTTACTTTTGTATAATGTCCATAGCTCCGCCATTCTTTACCGGATTGCGATGGGTTTCATTTTCTAGACGTTCACAGAAAGGTAAATAAACAATACACATTGTATTTTATTGCAATAACGTTGAGGTTTGTTACACCTGTGAGATTAGGGATGGGTATCGTTAGGATTTTATCGATACTACTACTCTTATCGATACTGCTTAACGGTTCGGTACTTTATCGATACTCTTATCGGTTCTTTTTGGTTATTTTTTTGCAAGAAAAAAAGACAATTAATTAAGAACAGAATCAACATTGCTTTATTATTTATAAATACAACTTTATAAATAAGTATTATAAATAAATATAATTTATTCAGCAACAGCAGCAGCAATGTTCTTTTATATAACTTTATAAATAAATATAATAAATTAATATAATTTCTTCAGCAACAGCAGCAACAATGTTTTAAATGTGTCTGACTCTGAATTATAGACTTTTTATAATAAACAACAAATGCAAAAGGCTAACAGAACTGTGACACTCGTTCACCCTATCCTCTGTCATCCTTCCTCTAGCTGCTAGGGAGAAAGGACTTTGGGTGGTGGAGGGAGGTAGAGGGAGGATGTGTGGTGGCCCTGGGCTCACTGGGCTGGGACATAGTGGCTAACGCCTCAGCTTGACGATCTATAAAAAGTTTAGATTGTAGTATTTGTAGCTAAACAATTGTTTTGTTTATTAGCCTATTTGTAATAATTCGTTATTAGCCTAGGCAACTCCGTATCTTGGGTTACGGCTGCAGTATGCAGATGGAACACTGCGCGCAAGGCAGTCGAATACGCGCATTTCTGCACACTAATATCATGTTTTGCCAACAGATGTTTTGATAAATTGATTTGCTCGTATTGCCACCCTTACTGGCAAATGTTTTGTTGCACTTGTGGCAACGTGCATTGTCGGCATTGACCCTTGTAAAGTATATCCATACTTTAGAACGCTTCGCTCTATCCGCCATGATCACGACTCAGTGCATGCAGAGCTGCTGTCTGTGTGCCGCGAGCTATAGCACGGGGCATCGGGGACAGAACTTTCATTAAGGAGTACCCGTATGTAGTACCCGTATGTCTATGTGTAGCACTAGCGAGCGACTCGCGAGGAGTGTGTGTAATAATTGACTCGCTGGCTGCGGCTCGCTTCTCGTGCAGAGACAGAGAGAGGATCGTTCGCAACTTTTAAATAATAATAATAATAATAATAATAATAATAATTTCTCTAGAGTATCGATAGCAGTACCGAGGACGTCAGAGCTTATAAATACTCCGGTATTTTCTAATATAGTACCGGTTCCCGTTTAAAACCGGGGTCCGGGGGGCATCCCTATGTGAGATATAATAATAATATAATCATTGCAGCTTTGACTGCGGCTGGTGTGAGCTGGGTAATGTAGTTTTATGAAATTTCGACATCCATCGAAAGCTCTGGGTCCAAGACTACAACGATTTCATGACGGCTCCCTGTCCCCATGTCTAAATCATCCGGTTTCCGGTGCAATGCGTGGAGATTTTTATGAGCCCATATTTCTTATAACATCATAGCATTTACATTGGTAAACAAACGTAGTGCTGAAAATATAATACTTTGACTGCCGTTTTGATAGGGTTAGACAAAGTCTTTACTCTTGGCTACATTCGAAAAAAGAAACGCAACATCACTTAATACGGACTGTATTGATCCATGCGTGACGTGAAATAAATCTCGTACCGGGCCGATCGGGGCTTATGAGGTTACGCTTTAAAGGGGAAGTAGGGGAACGATCAGACTTGATTTCCTCCAGCCTACACCCCGTCCAATCACACATCGACGAGGTCATTCGAGATGCCGTTTGAGATGTCAAATGACCTTGCCTGACACACAGGCCAACGGATCTAACTCAGCTGGACAGGAGGAGGAGGAGGACGCCGGACCTTTCCGCTGAGCTTTTCCCCCCCGCCAGCCCAGTTATGTCGCCGCGGTGATTACCTTGAGGGAGGGAGGGAGGAAAGGAAGGCTGACGTGTAGAAGTGTTGGAACGTGGCCCGTGTGTCCTAATAACTCCACATCCAGACGCTACATACAGTTAAAATGGGTCAGACTGTTCTAAAACAGGGAGTTAGGGCCACTGTATAAAGGAGTGGTGTGTGCGTGTGCGTCTCCCTCTCTAGTGCCCTACCTTCTCCTTAGCTTTGTAGAGTTGGGCCGTTCTGCTTCGTAGTTTTGACTGGAGCTAAGAAAATAGAGCGAGAGAGAGAGAGAGAGCGATAAACGGATAGATAGATCGATATAGTATGAACACACCAAGTCACTGTCAAGTTAGAGATACAATTGGTTTATGCATCTTTTGTAGACTCTTATTAGAGGTGGATTACCTGCTGGTATTTGAGACAGAGGTGGATTTTGTCCAGACTGGACAAAACGGACAGATCCTCCTCCTCCTCCTCCTCTTCAACATCTTCATCTTCCTCCTCCTTCACCTCTGCCTCTACCTCCATCTCCACTGTACTGCCACCATCATCCTCACTTCCATCCCCTGTCCGCTCCTTTGGTCAAGGTCAAGTTTATTAGTGTGTCCCAGACTGGGCAATTCATGTTACAGCAGATAAATAGGAGCTCCAAAAAAACACAGCAAACATACATAACAAGAAGAACAAGAAGGTCGCAGGATCATATCATGACAACAGTCAAACAAGCAACCACAACCATCCCCCCACCCACCCACCTCAAAGCCTCCCTCTCCTGCCTCCTCCATTGATGGCACGAATGGAGGTAGGTATAAATGAGAATTTGTATCTATTGTTTTTAGCTGCAGGGGTCTCCAAACGTTGGCCGGAAGGCAATAATTTATACTCCGGATTTAGGGGGTGAGAGAGCTGTCCGCTCTTATCGATGACACCTTCCTGAGCACCTGCTCGTCATATATATGACCCAGACAGCTGAATTGTACCCCTACAATCATGCTAGCCCCCATCACAATCCCGTTAAGGGCATTCTTTTATTTAATGCCAAGGTTTCCATACCAACAAATGGCAGTAAAGGAAACAACAGACTCTATGAAGGCCCTATAGAACAAAATCATCAAGGACACACACACAAGTCAAACCATTTTCAGAATCGACACCCAAACTCAGTTTAGAGCCCTCTCTGAAAGACGCCCCGCCCACCTCTCCGGTTGTTTTCTCCAGCTCCAGGCTCTCATTGATCAGCCTCGCCACCTCACTCTCCACCCCCTGCTTCTCTCGACCAATCAAAAACCTGCGAGGAGGAGGAGACAACAATGATCGTCGAGAGCTTCTGGGCAGCAATAATGGCGTTCAGTCACGAATGCAGTGTCAGACAATGTGAATACCAGAATATACTAAAATCACTGATGTGCTAATGACGCTGAAAGACTGTGATAGTAAACCTCATAATCATAACTTGTCTCGTTTTCGTTTGTTGCCGTTTTTGTTCTAAAAATACTGGATGGACACTAGCCTATTGATTGTAAAAATAACTATTATGTATTAACCTCTTAAGCCCGAGCGGTCCGGTACCAAACCGACAATGACATCACGCCATAAATCTATCTCTACCTGTGAGCCACCCACTCCACAACCCACCTTCTCTCAATCCCCCTCCTCACCCCCTACTTTACTTACTCCCCTCTCTGCCCCCGCCCCCATTTCCCTTGTCATGTGTATTCGTTGTTGTCCTTCATTGTAATTTTGTTTGTCAATGTCTAGTCTGAATTCCCCCCCCTCAATGAAATGTCACTATTTTTCTTATTTTACTACACTTTTTATTTGATTTTGCACTGTAAATAGTTCAAATGTATAATAAATAATAAAGTTGTGCCCCGAAGAGGGCAAAAATAAATAAATAAAAATCCATCTCTACAGAATCTATGAATTAATGTTATGTTGTGTTTGGAAAACTTGTTAAAAGGTATATTGCAATAAGGGATAGGACCTGATTCTTCCTATTCCTTTTCAGAATGTTTTGTTTATAATTTTTGTATTTTACTTCATAAATTATTTTTCTTTTCACAGCAAGTTATTTCTCATTTATATTTATTGTGCGAAATAAACTACTTCCATTCATTCATAACCTAAATCTTCTGCCGCCAGTCCTTTCAGAATCAGGGACACCCAGACATCACTGCTGTGATGAAAGTAGTTCTGACTGACTGAGGCATGTTGGATGTTGTAGTTCTGACTGACGGGGACATTGTAGTTCTGACTGACTGAGGCATGTTGGATGTTGTAGTTCTGACTGACAGGGACATTGTAGTTCTGACTGACTGAGGCATGTTGGATGTTGTAGTTCTGACTGACAGGGACGTTGTAGTTCTGACTGACTGAGGCATGTTGGATGTTGTAGTTCTGACTGACAGGGACGTTGTAGTTCTGACTGACTGAGGCATGTTGTAGTTCTGACTGACTGAGGCATGTTGGATGTTGTAGTTCTGAACGAGACTTACTTGACCAAACCCGACGTGTTCTTCAGGACGGTGGCAGCAAACAGCTGAGTGACACCAACCAGACTGACCGCATCCACCTCCACTATCTGGTCATTCACCTGGATCCTGAGACACACACACACACACACACACGACACATACACATGTCATAAATGTCACTATGAATTGAAAATGGGGGACCCTGATGTAAACAAGCCAAACGTCTTTCTCTGGTCTGCATCCCCTTAACAATTGTGTGTATTGAGCCGTACTGTACTGTACCCATTCTGCAATCTGTTAAATAAAGTTTTCATTCATTCACACACACACACACAGACACAAATGGTAAATGGCTGCATTTATATAGCAGCTTTTAACCAAAGCGCTTTACAATTTGCTCCTCACATTTCACCCATTCACACAACACACCGACGGCAGAGGCGACCATGCAAGGTGCCGACCTGCTCATCTGGAGCAATTAGGGGTTAAGTGTCTTGCTCAAGGACACATCGACACGCTGCCCGGGAGGAGCGGGAATCGAACGGGAACCTCCGGATTACCAGACGACTGCTCTACCTCCCGAGCCACTGTCGCGTCCCCGTCCCCCCCACACACACACACAGTCATGTTATCGGCGTGGCCTTGATTCTCCCCAATAGAAACTTGATATAATAATTATTCATTTTATTTGTATAGCGCTTTTCAATGACCCAAAGTCGCTAGTGTGTTAAAGTGTGTATAGTGTGTTAAAGTGTGTATAGTGTGTTAAAGTGTGTATAGTGTGTAGTGTGTATAGTGTGTTAAAGTGTGTATAGTGTGTAGTGTGTATAGTGTGTTAAAGTGTGTATAGTGTGTTAAAGTGTGTATAGTGCGTAAAGTGTGTATAGTGTGTTAAAGTGTGTATAGTGTGTTAAAGTGTGTAT
>NC_140168.1:14233538-14235774 GCF_963971535.1 Notolepis coatsorum | reverse complement strand
AATGGCAGTAAAGGAAACAACAGACTCTATGAAGGCCCTATAGAACAAAATCATCAAGGACACACACACACAAGTCAAACCATTTTCAGAATCGACACCCAAACTCAGTTTAGAGCCCTCTCTGAAAGACGCCCCGCCCACCTCTCCGGTTGTTTTCTCCAGCTCCAGGCTCTCATTGATCAGCCTCGCCACCTCACTCTCCACCCCCTGCTTCTCTCGACCAATCAAAAACCTGCGAGGAGGAGGAGACAACAATGATCGTCGAGAGCTTCTGGGCAGCACTAATGGCGTTCAGTCACGAATGCAGCGTCAGACAATGTGAATACCAGAATATACTAAAATCACTGATGTGCTAATGACGCTGAAAGACTGTGATGGTAAACATCATAACTTGTCTTGTTTTCGTTTGTTGCCGTTTTTGTTCTAAAAATACTGGATGGACACTAGCCTATTGATTGTAAAAATAACTATTATGTATTAACCTCTTAAGCCCGAGCGGTCCGGTACCAAACAGACAATGACATCACGCCATAAATCTATCTCTACCTGTGAGCCACCCACTCCACAACCCACCTTCTCTCAATCCCCCTCCTCACCCCCTACTTTACTTACTCCCCTCTCTGCCCCCCCCCCCCTTTCCCTTGTCATGTGTATTCGTTGTTGTCCTTCATTGTACTTAGTTGTAATTTGTTTGTCAATGTCTAGTCTGAATTCCCCCCCTCAATGAAATGTCACTATTTTCTTATTTTACTACACTTTTTATTTTATTTTGCACTGTAAATAGTTCAAATGTATAATAAATAATAAGTTGTCCCCGAAGAGGGCAAAAATAAATAAATAAAAATCCATCTCTACAGAATCTATGAATTAATGTTATGTTGTGTTTGGAAAACTTGTTAAAAGGTATATTGCAATAAGGGATAGGACCTGATTCTTCCTATTCCTTTTCAGAATGTTTTGTTTATAATTTTTGTATTTTACTTCATACATTTTTTTTCTTTTCACAGCAAGTTATTCTCATTTATATTTATTGTGCGAAATAAACTACTTCCATTCATTTATAACCTAAATCTTCTGCTGCCAGTCCTTTCAGAATCAGGGACACCCAGACATCACTGCTGTGATGAAAGTAGTTCTGACTGACTGAGGCATGTTGGATGTTGTAGTTCTGACTGACTGAGGCATGTTGGATGTTGTAGTTCTGACTGACAGGGGACGTTGTAGTTCTGACTGACTGAGGCATGTTGTAGTTCTGACTGACTGAGGCATGTGGAGTGTTGTAGTTCTGAACGAGACTTACTTGACCAAACCCGACGTGTTCTTCAGGACGGTGGCAGCAAACAGCTGAGTGACACCAACCAGACTGACCGCATCCACCTCCACTATCTGGTCATTCACCTGGATCCTGAGACACACACACACACACACACGACACATACACATGTCATAAATGTCACTATGAATTGAAAATGGGGGACCCTGATGTAAACAAGCCAAACGTCTTTCTCTGGTCTGCATCCCTTAACAATTGTGTGTATTGAGCCCGTACTGTATTGTACCCATTCTGCAATCTGTTAAATAAAGTTTTCATTCATTCACACACACACACACAGACACAAATGGTAAATGGCTGCATTTATATAGCAGCTTTTAACCAAAACGCTTTACAATTTGCTCCTCACATTTCACCCATTCACTCAACACACCGACGGCAGAGGCGACCATGCGAGGTGCCGACCTGCTCATCTTGAGCAGTTAGGGGTTAAGTGTCTTGCTCAAGGACACATCGACACGCTGCCCGGGAGGAGAGGGAATCGAACCGGGAACCTCCGGATTACCAGACGACTGCTCTACCTCCCGAGCCACTGTCGCGTCCCCCCCCCCCCCCTCCCCCCACACACACACAGTCATGTTATCGGCGTGGCCTTGATTCTCCCCAATAGAAACTTGATATAATAATTATTCATTTTATTTGTATAGCGCTTTTCAATGACCCAAAGTCGCTAGTGTGTTAAAGTGTGTATAGTGTGTAGTGTGTTAAAGTGTGTATAGTGTGTTAAAGTGTGTATAGTGTGTAGTGTGTGTTAAAGTGTGTATAGGTGTAAAGTGTGTATAGTGTGTAGTGTGTAAAGTGTGTATTAGTGTGTTAAAGTGTGTATAGCAGTGTTTAAAGTGTGTATAGTGTGTTAAAGTGTGTATAGAGTGTAGTGTGTATAGTGTGTTGAAGGTGTGTATA
>NC_140168.1:14151038-14231038 GCF_963971535.1 Notolepis coatsorum | reverse complement strand
AGAAAGAAAGAAAGAAAGAAAGAAAGAAAGAAAGAAAGAAAGAAAGAAAGAAAGAAAGAAAGAAAGAAAGAAAGAAAGAAAGAAAGAAAGAAAGAAAGGAAAGAACAAAGGAAAAAAGAAAGGAAATACAAAAATATAATTGCAGTGAACTAATCCATTCTACAGTAGAGAGAGCAGTTTGCTCAAAAGGAGCAAAAAAAAAAAAAAAAAAGTCTGGCAAATTAGACAAATGAGGTTGACTAATCCCCAATCACATGTTAACTAATTAGATTTGAAGACAAATCTCAGCTAAAGCCTAGAACGTAAACGAAACACTACCCAGTCTAATACATGTGTGTTATTCCAACGGCCTTATAGGTCAATCCTATCAATATCTGAACACGAAGGACTCTCCCAGAGGGTTGTGAAAAGATGATTCTAGCAGACACAATGTGTCAAAGAGACCATCGAGAGTTCGGGGCGGGGGGTGTATTCCCACCAGGTCACGACGAGCAAACGGTAGAGTAAAACTGCCTAGACTCCACAGTGGGAATGGTAGTCTTATGGGAACGGTAGTCTTCTATGGGACTAAAATAGTCTAGTAGTGTTTATATTTACATTTATAGTAAGGGGACATTGTCCAATGAAAAAGACAAATAAGTAGGGATGTCCGATATTATCGGCCGATAAATTAAAAAAATCGCATTAAAATGTGATATCGGAAAATATCGGTATCGTTTTTTTTTTTTTACATTTCTATAACCTTTATTTACCCAGGCAAGCAAGTAAGAACAAATTCAGATTTTATTTATTGTCAAAAGTATGCATAATGTTGTGTTAATTCCACAACAGGAGATATGTAATGTTAATTACCTGAAATTATAAAAAAAATTGGGGGGGGGTCGGGGGGGGGGGGGGGGACCCTGCATATATCAGTATCGGTATCAGAAATTAAGAGTTGGACAATATCGGTATGGGTAAAAAAGCCAATATTGAGCATCCCTACAAATAAGTGTCGTTGTCCCGTTTACAATTATTTTGAAGCGTCAGTAGTAATTATCAGCGAATAATCGATACTTCATTCTTCTTCAAAGTTTCAACGTGGTGGGTAAATGAGAGCTACAGGTTCTCATGACTAAATCAGGGAAGGGGAGGAACTAAGGCACGGAACTCTGGCTAATTCAGTCACCAGCTCTGGGAAAATAACCAGAGAAGGGACTCAAATGAAAATAGCTTATACGTACCTTATTAGGCATATTTGATTGAGCAGCAGATTTTCCATGTTTATAGGGTCATTTTCAACTCATTCAGCTTTTTTGAAGAAGGGATTTTGGTTATATTTTGGAGTGCATACTGATGATGTAGTTCACCCCTTTTTGATAGTTTACAAAATACAAACAATGAAGGTAAGCTACAGTAGGCTAACGATTTGGCTAGTTACCATTTTTATTTACAATATTGAAATTTACATTCCTGACATTTAACCCTTTCACTACCACACTACAGAAGGTTAACCTTTCACTACCGCACTACAGAAGGTTAACCATCTATAGTGTGGTAGTGAAAGGGTTAACAGTCTGTAGTGTGGTAATGAAAGGGTTAACCTTCTGTATTGTCGCAGTGAAAGGGTTAACCATTTGTTAGTGTGGCAGTGAAAGGGTTAAACTGCTTCCCAACATCGCCTCCCAATTAATTTTCCTGCCCAGTCTTCCCTCTTCCCCAAATTCCAACCTTTTTGACAAAATTGCCCGAGAAGAACGGACTTTCAAAATAAATGTTGACGTATTATTTCTATAAGCTATTATTATTTTTTTATTATGTTGATGATTAGTAGGTTCATTCTTGGGAGTGGAACAAAAAAAAAGCAAACAATGAAGCATTCAAATCTTAGAATTTGGTATTGAACACCATGACAACGATTGAAGCTTTGAAGCCTTCAGGTCAGCCCTAAGCAGGCACTTCTACAAGATTTACGAGGCTCCAGAAGGGAGGGGAGGGGGGGGGGGGGTGGGGTCTGACCTTGAACTTACATAACCCTCTAGACCCGCCAATCAAAATGTGGCAGACGTAACCACTTCAGTTTGGAGAACTGGCGCAAGGACTTCATGGACTTGCTATCAATGGAACAGGCTGCTCCCGTTCTTCAAGAGAGTGATCGGCCCGATGGCCTTCGAGGTCCCTGGAACTTTATATCACTATCTGGAATATGTTTGTGTACTACTGAACCTTTGTAACACTCTGCAACCCCCCCTCACCCCCTTATTATTATTATTATTATTATAAAAAGAAGAAAAAAAATGTGGCAGACGAACAATGTCGGCAGTGCGCATGCTTATCAATACACACGTTCAGCCAGAGGGACACGAGAGCTGATCAGACGCATCTCAGAACAGATTATAGTAATCACATATACAGTGGCGTAGCCTTCGCTACACCAGTCACCAGAAATCAGAGAACTAAGACTTTAACATGTGATGTCATCAGGGGGAGGGTGGGGGGGGGGGGACCTAACCCATAAGGTATGTTTTCTGGTTCAACAGTGAGGACACTATTGTAGAACTCGGCAAATTTGTTGGGAAAAGAAAAAACCCAAATAATCCACAAATCAGTCCCATTCATCTTTTACGAGATTTTACACGTCGATTGCAGCAAGGTTTTGGCGCATTATTTCTCTGGTCTGTGGCTTTATAGGAGCGAGTGGTTCATGTTTCCAATAGATGATATTTTCATGGCATCAAGGCCACACAGAACTGGGTGTAGGACACGTGTTGGCATGTGGTACTCCAATTACTGACACAGACTGACGGTATTGTCTTCCTCCAGGGCTAAAACATGGTGCCCACTCAATACCCATTACTGATGAGCCACTAACCCAGTTCGTAGGCACCCTGAAGACACGAGAGAGAGAGACACACACACACACACACACTAGGGATGGGTATCGAATCCGGTACTTTTAAAGGTATCGACCGAATCACGTCGGTACTACAGAGTACCGATTCACGTGAGATCCACCGGTGCCACATTTCGGTAATGCAAAAATAAATAATACAGTATATCGTGACAGATCTACTCCCCCCCTCCTTGGGATATGTAAGGGAAGGAAGATATATCCGTCACGTGGGTAGAGGATTAGGACTGATGTAGCACACCTGCACAGCATTTAGGCACATTCACATCACACACATGATTGCACCGATATAGTACACCTGCACATAATTAGTAGAGACACACCCCACGTGCAAGTATCTCACCCAGTACATTAACCAGGGGAGGGACATTTACATTACATTTACATTTTACATTTAGTCATTTAGCTGACGCTTTTATCCAAAGCGACTTACAAGTTCTGTACGACAAGCCATCAGGAAGGGCACAACTCTATCAGCTGAGCAACAATGTTCATCAAAGTGTTGAGTGCTACAGTGTAGGTTAGTTTATTAGGACAAGTGCATGACAGTACGGTTAGTTAGGGTTAGATTTTTTTATTGTTTTTTTTTTAATTCAGATTTCCCTTACTCTCCTCCCGACTGTCTCCCCTACTCACTCCCGTATTTGTTATCCGTTACTTGTGGTTTTATGTTCCTGTGTATTCTTATTGTTCTCCGTTTCCCTGTGGTTCCATGTTTCTTTGTTTTCTTTGTTTCTTTTTTGCCTATTGTCAGAGACTTTGGGTCTTTGCAAAGCGCTATACAAAATAAATGAATTATTATTATTATTATTATTATTAACGTTTGCACGCACAATACACGCTTACCTAGGATTTGACTTGATTCAACAACAAAGCAGTCGGGGCAATGGCAACTGTGGTTACACTTTACAAATTGTTCTAAATAAATAATAATGATAATAAATTATTTGAAGTTTGGATTTTTTTTTACAACTGAGGTAGGTAGATAAAAAAAATTTAGACTAAAGTACTGAAAAAAGGTAGCGTTGGGTACCGGTATAGATTCACAGGTACCGGTATCGGTTAAAATGTGAACGGTACCCAACCCTAACACACACACACACACACACACGGAGCGAGACAACCAACCCTTCTCGATCTCCACGGAGATGACGTCCATCTTGTCCACCCTCTTCTCCAGCTCGTACTCGGCCGAGGCGGACACCGGGTCGATGTCGTCGTTCCGCCGGTCGTACTCTTCATTGGAGTAGGAGGAGAACACCTGGACGAGAAGACGGACATGATTCAGAATCACACTTTGTTCACTAAACGCGTGTTGTACATTGTGCAGACGACTAGTTTATTTAAAATCACTGTACCATTGTGTTTGCGATATGCACTTATGCAGAAGGCCCTCTTTAAATCTAGTGTTTACTAAGAGATGTGCTCGTCATTCTTCAGGAAATGATTCATGCATTGGAGAAAAAACCCACAAAAAGACTAATTGACTAATAAATTATTGGTGTAGGTGCCTAAATGGCTAGTTTGATAAATAAGAATAATTTCAGCTCATGAGAAAGTATTTGACATTTAGTTCATGGCGTTTAAAATGAATTAATAAATAGATAAATAGATAAGACAGTATTTACAGTACAGTACAGAAGTTAAAATGTGATGACAGGGACTTTTATTTTGACATGATAACTTTATTTACCGTCAGATGTTGTATTGTGGTCAGAATTGTTTAGAAGGAAGATACGCCAGATTGTACCGGCAGTCAGGCCAAGTGGTGAGAGAGTGGAGCCAGACAGTTTTTAGACCCCTCTCCCTGGATTAACTTTATCCATCTCGCTCTATAAGTTTAGGAAACGTGAAAGTGTATATAGACACCCGATTTGGATATTAAACAGTGTTCTTATCAGTTTTGGATTATGGTGATGTGATTTATAGGCATGCTGCAGCATCAACTCTTAAACTTCTGGATTCTGCATATATCACTCAGCTCTTAGGTTTATTACTGGTGACAGATATGATACTCACCATTGTGTCCTGTATGATAGGGTGGGTTGGCCTTCTCTTACAGAAAGGCGCAACAAACACTGGTATTTATTTATTTATTTTTAAAGCCCTTATTGGTAAACAACCCGGTTATAACTCTTCACTGTTAGATTGGAATATTGGAACCTATTCAACTCGACCGAATGACTGGATGGTTCTGAGGGTCCCTCAAGTTTGTTCTGATCTAGTCAGATTTTTACTTTGATGCCTCTAAACTCATGGAATGTCCTCCAACTCTCTCTGAAATTGGAGGTTCTCCCGTCCCTTGGAATGTTTAAACGTATGATTTCAGACCATTAACTGTTTTAACTGATCTTTTTAAATGATTGAAAAAGTTAAAAAAATTTACTCTGGTGTTTAATTTTCTGTGAATATTGCTTGTATTATGTACCGTTTACATTTTGTACAATTGTCGTTTCTGTAAATGAGGGAAACCTCAGAAGCTTAAGATTTTAAATAAAGGTTGAAATGAAAAATAAAAAAATAAAAAAGTATTGACTGACAACAGGGCCTCGGAGCAGACGATAAGTACGACTCGACACACAAACACCACATATGGACATCAGTCATTCTTGCAGCATGGCATATTAAGTACTGTGCATATTGCTTGAACATGAGCCGTTTTATGACAAAATGACGTCAGCGCAGGGCTTTAAAAACCGATGCCAAAAAACGATGGGACTTCTTCAACCAATCATATTTCCATTTTCCAGCGTCCTATGGTCCGTCTGTACTCCGCAGAGAAGCAGACGGGGGGATAAAAGAGCCATCTGCAGTTATTGACACAAAGACCCACTGTTTATGTTGGCAGGTCCTACAGTGGCCATACAGAGAGAGAGAGAGAGAGAGAGAGAGAGATGCGAGTTAATTCCATAAAACTGGCTAGCTGCATACTTGCACTATTACTGGGTGAGGGAGACTTGGACAGAAAACCCCCCTCTCTCTCTCTCTTCACACACAGCTGCTGTTGCCACTACCCATGCCACCATGACACTACAGTTTGTCAAAAATGTGTCAACAGATTCATATTCATAATGTAACACCCCCCCCCCCCACACACACACAGGGAGAGGAATGTTTAAGTTGCGGTTGCCTCACGGCGACTCTAAGGTGAGAGTATACCCGACAGAGCGGAGCGTGTGAGATCTTGCCTGCATGACCTCCTCCTCCTCCCCTAGTGGAAAACATGGCTTTGGGGCTCACAACACTTTCCTTTTATGGATTCAAATACCAGCTGGGACTGACAAGCCATGCAAATCCATATTTGTACAGGAGGGAGAGGTGTAGCGTGTTCCTTTTAAATTAAGTTATTTTGGAATAGCATGAAGACCATACTACCGTCAGTAAACTGAATAAAATGGTGTGATGGAATATCCTTATCGTGCGTTGCGTTTTTTTAAAGGGTGGAAAAACGGCACATTAAAAAAGAGACATCTCCTTACTTTAATTGGTGCCGTGGAGAACGTGATCTTCCTCTTGCCCGCTTCTCCTTCCTCTTCCTCCTCCTGGTCCGACAGTTCGGGAAGGCCGGGAATCTCCTGGTATTCCAACGCCGGCGGTTCTCCTGGATCTGGGGAGCTTTCCCGATCCGTTCCGGCAGCAGGACATTCTGAATCCTCCGGACGAAATTCCAATTCCTTCTCCCGGTCGTCTACGAAAGCCCCGTTCTCGATCCCGCGGATGACGGAAGGTTCCCGGTGTTCCTCTCCCCCTCCTCCTTCCTGGTCATTTCCCACCGTATCCTCGTCGACCCGTTCTTCAAGATTCCCACCACACGCCTTCTCCACATTCTCTTCACCTTCGGCCTCTTCCTCCCGTCTCTCCGAGCCTCCATTCCCTTCTTCTTCTTCTTCTTCCTCCTCTTCGTCTTCCTTCTTGGCTTCTTCTTCCCCACTTTCAGACCATTCATTTCTTTCACCCGCTTGACATTCACTCTCCCCCTCCCTCCCCTTTTCTATTCCCTCTTGGCACAAGTTGTCCTCCTCCTCAATCCCCTCTTCCTCCATCTTCCCGCTCTCCTCCTCCTCTCCGGCTTTCTCCTCCGTCTTCCCCTTCTCTCCGCCGTCCCCCTCTTCCTGTAGAAACGTCTCCGTCCCGCCCGTGAACTGGCTGCTCTCTCCCACCGTTTGCTCCCCCCCCCCTCCGTCTCCCCCCCGGTGTTCAGCCACTTGCTGGCACTTGTCTCGTCCCGCTTCTCCTCTCCCCTCCTCGGTCGGATTCTCAACAGCGAGCGGTGTCGTCGTCGTTGTACAACTCGACTCCTCTAGCTGCCGTTCTTCCGAGGAGGGAACGCCCCCCGGTCCGTCCACTTCCACGGATCTCGGTTTGTCGGATGTTTCAACGCGTTCCAACTGGCAACAACGTTGTGCACACCTGATCCCACACTCGGGTGAAACGTCCGTATCCGACTCGAAGACATCATCCGTCAGGGCCTCCTCCTCCTCCTCTTCGGACGACGAGCCTCTTTCGTCCCATCTCCTGTCCAACTCCTCCATCTGCCGCCTCACCTCCTCCTCGTCCTCCTCGTCGCTCTCCGACGAGCCGTTCTTCACGCGCACCAGCTCTGCCCTCACGGGGTCCTCCTCCTCCGCTGGGGTCAAAGGGGTGGTCAGACGACAGGGGTCAAAGGTCAATTCTCCTCGAGTCTCCTCCTCCTCCTCCTGCTGCTGCTCCAGAGGGGAGAGGGATTGTGACGACGTGCTTACGGTGGAGGGAGGAGGGCACGTCGTGGCTACTTGGCTCAGGGCACTCGACGGTGCGGGAAAAGACAGAGGCCCCTCTGCCTCCGCCACGTTCGCCATCATCATGGCGTCGCCCATCGGGCTGCTCGACGGAAGCGCACTAGGGAGGTCCTCCGCTGATGGAAGGGTATCCGAGCACGTCGTGGGAGGCTCGGCGCCCGGTGAGACGATGCACCCGCTGGGCACGCTTGAGGGTTCGCCTCGCTCCTCTTCGCTCTCCACTCGACAACGACCCTCCTCCTCCTCCTCTCTTCTCGCCGGCGAACACTCGTCTTCCGGTTTCCCCGGCCGGCTCGTTCCCTTCTCCTTCTCCTCTTCCCTCCCCCCCCCCTCCTCCGCCGCCGCGGCCGCACCCCTGCTGCCGCTCCGGCTCCGGCTCCCCCCCCCCCTGGCGGAGACGACGACCTTCGAACCGTCCCGACCGCCGCCGCCGCCACCGACGACCTCCGACACCTTGGTCTCGAACAGCCTCCGGGTCACGGAGAACTTCTGAGCCAGGGCGGCTCGGTCCATCTCGGCGATCTCCTCCGCTCTGGACGCTTTGTGCGGCACGGAGGAGGATTCTAGACCGGAGACGACGACGACGCTCGGAACAGGGGCGGTACCGACGAGAAGGGGGCACTTAATGGACCGGTGCGGAGAGGCGGGGTGAGGAGGCTGTAGGTGAGGAGGCTGGGGAGACGGGAGGAGGAGGAGGAGGGGCGTGGAGGTGCTGCTAACCGACAGCGCTCCTCCGCCCTCTGGTACCCGCTGCTGCTGGCTGTCCATCTGGAGAAAGATGTTCTCTCTGATCTTCGTCCCCCTGGCGCTGACGACCCTCCCCCGAGCGGCCGCGGCGCCGCCGCCGTCGGTCTGCGACATCGCCGGGTCAGACCGGCTGGACGGGAACCCGGCAGGGGTTAGAGGAGAAGCGTGTTGTTGGGAGGATAGCTTGGCGCTCGGCTGCAGGATGGCCGCGGCGTCGAAGGAGCATTTGATGGTGTGGAAGTCGGCCTTGTAAGTTATCCTGTGAGGGGAGGCACTGCGGCGGCCTTTACTGTCCGTCCGCATCATTATCTGGGAATTCTCCCCCCGGGGAGGGAAGGACTCAAAGAGTGGATGAAACGTCTTTATGGTGAAAGAAGCACTTGGGGGAGGATGTTAAGAGCTCTGTGGACGTGGAGCACAGCTACTACAGGGTTGGACTTCAGGGGTTCCTGGTGGTGTGGTGGTGGAATGTTATCATAAGGCAAACAATGCAGCATTGGCTGTTGCTGGAGACTATAGCCCGGGCTGGTGTTGAAACTAAGCAGAGATATTACTGCATTATTATGAAGAGCATGTGATAAAGGAACAAGGCGCAAACCATCATCATGCTGGTGATTCTCTCTCGGTCTGAGCTACACTTCAGGCTCCAATTTTCTCTGAGTTGTATTCATCACCATAATCACAGATCGTTTCCTAGAAGAGATTGACAACAAGGTAAATAGGATTAGGGGGGTATGAATGAATGAACGAATGAAAACTGCAGAATGGGTACAATACAGTACGGCTCAATACATACATGTATACATGTATGTCCCTATGCCATAAATGTCATATATGTGTTGTGTTATGTATGTCATAAATGTCAATATGAATTGAAAATGGGGGACCCTGATGTAAACAAGACAAAAGTCTTTCTCTGGTCTGCATCCCCCGTACTGTATTGTACCCTTTCTGCAATCTGTTAAATAAAGTTTTCATTCATTCATTCATTCATTCACATACAGTACGGGGGTTACATTCATTAATTGGGGTTAATTGGCAATGCCGCCCCGAGCAAACTGCGAGGAAACACAAGATAATTCAATGTGCGACTATTGAAACTATATCTGGCGCAGTCATAATAATAAGAATAATGATACAATCATCGAGTCACCAAACACTCACCTTGCAATTCGTAGACGAGCAAAAGTTATTATTATGTGTATCGGAATTCTCCCAAAAGGTATCCAAGAAAAGACTTGACACAAACAAACACCGGACATCTATTTCCCACTTTGGTTTTGCGACAACAATGCGCGCTCCCGAACAAACTCACCTGGCGCGCTCGACCGACGACAACCTATTTGATCGTGCACGAGTAATTGCGCGCGCTGGCTGCCAAGAACACCCCCCCCCCCACCCCCCCTTGGCCGACTTGACCAACTAGAATACACTTTCTTTCCCACAAAGTCAAGACTCCAACAACCCCCATGATCCATCTCGGTCTGTCATCAGCTCATGCTCACAGCTCCCTCACTGTGCTAATAGCAGGCAGATGGCGACTCTTGTCTCTAAATACCATAAGTGGATTATCTCATAGAAGTAATCCTATGTAAACTACCCCGTCACTGTGCAACACACGGGGGTGTGAGGTGATGACATAGGGGTAAGTGGTCTAAAACTGAAATGTTGTTATTATGATTTACAGAAGGATATTAGAGAAGCCAATTATTACATGTGGTGTGTATAATACTGACAACATTATACTGTACACACAACCACACAAGGGGTATAGAGAATGCTCACAGTCGGGTTGCTGTATCACAGGCTATTATTGCAGTGGCATCATGACCTGAGGATTTTCAGGATACAGTCCCATGGATAACATGATATTTATGTTTTCTGGTCGTTATTATAGGTTGACCGGTGCACAGTAACCCACTTCATTAACCTCTCGTGTAAACAATACATCCCTGCAGCGTTTTAGACTATACCATTAGAGGTTGTATCGCAAGCTATACGGCATAATAAGAATATGGCACCTTACCTTTCACCAGCAGCAGCATCCTCCTCACGGTTAGCGGCGGCGGAGGTGATATCATCAGCCTTGAAGCTGCTATCATCCACAGACATTAGAGAGGCTTTTCTGGATGCAGACAGAGAGGTACAGTGGGGGTCTGAGTGTGTTGTTGTTGGTGCTTCTGACAGGTATGGCAGCCTGCGTGTCTGTGTGTGTGCGTGTGTGTGTGTGTGTGTGCGTGTCTGTGTGTGTGTGTGCGTGTGTGTGTGTGTGTGTGTGTGTGTGCGTGTGTGTGGTGCGAGTGACAGCTGTGATGCACTAACTTCCGATGCATGTGTATCTCCTGCAGGTGCACTGTGTTTAATGCCGATGACACCAACTATATGCAGCGCCTGCCCACTGCTGGCTTGTGTGGCAGGCAGACAGACAGACAGGCAGACAGACAGACAGACAGACGGGACCGGACCGGACCGAACCGAGCTGATCCATGCAGAGCAGGGAGAGTGGTTCCGCTCGCTGTGGCCTGGATCCAAGCCCATACTCCCAGGTGGCTCAGGGACCTAGATGGTATAAATAACTTAACCAATCACAAAGCCTCCCACTGAATGAGGCTAACGGAGAGAGAGGGAGGGGAGGAGGGGAGAGTGAATTGAGAGAGATGTGTGGATAGGTGGGGGGGGTTATGATGAGAAAGTGAGTGTATGAGAAAGTTATAGGGAAGTAGAGAAGACTGGAAGATATGGAAACGATTTCTATAATCACAATAGTATTCCTATTTATGGCCCCTGTAAATGTCCTAACCCAACCCAATGTACAGTAAATGACCAAGTATGGTTGTCAATATTCCAATGTACAGTTTTGCTTGTACAGTTGTACAGTGTCCCACCCCACCCACCCAACCACCTCCAATGTACAGTCCCCCCCCCCCACCCCCTCCTACCCTCCAATGTACAGTTTCTACGTCAAATGTATACTCTCTTTTCTAGACTCTTTTGGTATCACAAACAGTACTCTATTTGCAAATCTGATATGTTATAAATGTATAGATGTAGCAGTACTGTCTATCTGTATGTCATGTATGTCATATATGTTATGATGAATTGAAAATGGGGGACCCTGATGTAAACAAGACGAAAGTCTTTCTCTGGTCTGCATCCCCTTAACAATTGTATGTATTGAGCTGTACTGTACCCATTCTGCAATCTGTTAATAAAGTTTTCAATCAATCAATCAATGGTAGTATAACTATTTGACGGTATAGTCTGTATATTTGGAATGCAATCGTCACAGTGCAACCCTGACGCGGTCTGTTCTCATTCAATTTCCATCAAAGTCTTAAAGGAACACTCCAACATTTTGGGAAATTGGCTTATTTGCCATCTACCCTGGAGTTAGACAAGAAGATGCATACCTTTTTCTTCTCTGTGCATGCAGTAGGAGTAGGAAGACACGCACCGTTAGCCTAGCTTAGCGTCAGTCACTGGAAGTAGGTTCCTCCATTAGCCTAGTTCCCAACATCTTCCTACTTCTCCTACTGCATGCACAGAGAAGAAAAATGTATGTATCTTCTTGTCTAACTCCAGGGTTCCCAAAATGTTGGATTGTTAAGATACATAACATTTTCTTCTCTGTGCATGCAGTAGGAGTAGGAAGACGTTGGGAACTAGGCTAATGGAGGAACCTACTTCCAGTGACTGACGCTAAGCTAGGCTAACGGTGCGTGTCTTCCTACTCCTACTGCATGCACACAGAGAAGAAAAAGGTATGTATCTTCTTGTCTAACTCCAGGGTAGATGGCAAATAAGCTAATTTCCCAAAATGTTGTAGTATTCCTTTAATAGTGTAAACAACTAACGAGTCGGACGCAGTCAACCAGCACATACTAACAGGTCTGACCCTTTAGCTCAGCTGGTTAGTGCGGCCGCCTGTGTATCCTATGGTCCCAGGTTCAAATCCACTCGGTTACATTGGTGACAGTGGTGGGATCTCACTGCCCTGTGAATCTGTATCCAGGTTCATGTAGCAATGGGGGTGGGTTCTCAGTGCCTTCTTAACCCCTGGAAAAGTGTGCGCGTGGACGAAAGAACGTGCAAGGACACACTTCCTGGGGGGAGGACGACTGTAAACTATACTAACAAGTCGGTGACAGTCAACCGGCACCTGCTAACGGGTCTGACCCTTTATCTCAGCTGGTTAGTGCGGCGGCCGCCTGTGGATCCCATGGTCCCGGGTTAAAATCCACTCGGTTACAATAACACTGCAGCAGTATGCACTTTGGCATTGATCAGCCTGGCAGCTGAGGGGAAGAAACTCAGTCTGGGACGAGCTTTCACAGCCTTCGGGATCCTCAGCCTTCTCCCAGACGGTATTGTAAAAAGAAATAAACAGGACGGTCGATCTGAAAGAGGTTGGAGAGAAGGTGCAGTAAGTCGCGGAGAGCGTCGTGGAGAGGAACGGGAGAGCGGGAGTCAGAAGGAACATTGCTATTTTCATACTCAATGAAATTAATACTGTTGGAGAGACGAGTGACGGAACTGAGAGGCTTTTCTCCGACCTGCTACTCAAGTACCAGCAGCATGTCACCTTGATTTTATATCACACATGCACGTACAGAGAGAGAGAGAGAGAGAGAGAGAGAGAGAGAGAGAGAGAGAGAGAGAGAGAGAGAGAGAGAGAGAGAGAGAGAGAGAGAGGGGGGGGGGGTGAGAGACAGAGGGAGGGAGAGAGATAGAGGGGTGAGAGAGGGAAGGAGAGAATGAATGAGAGAGGGGGAGAGAGAGAATAATTGTGAGTTTATCAGTGTCATTCTGTAAGACTGGCTGGCGGCACTATTACTGGGTGAGAGACACAGCTGTTGCCAGCAACCATGCCAGTTTGTGTTGACAGATTTATATGTAATATGTAACATACACACTACCAGCCACCCACTTTGTTTTGGTGTGGAATTTGTGGGTGTGTGTGTGTTAAGGGGAATGAGCTCATTGAGAGCCAGTCCAGCACTCACCTCTCTTTTAGTGTTAGCCAGCATCATCTATGACAACGACAATGACAACAACAACAACAGCAACAACAACAACAACAACAACAACAACAACAACCTGAGCCCTTGCCAACCTAGAGCTGTACATGCCTGGTTACCACAATGGACTAGCCTATCCTTGAATTAACTAGCCTATACTTGAATGAACTAGCCCATACTTGAATTAACTAGCCTATACTTGAATTAACTAGCCTATACTTGAATGAACTAGCCCATACTTGAATTAACTAGCCTATACTTGAATTAACTAGCCTATACTTGAATGAACTAGCCCATACTTGAATTAACTAGCCTATACTTGAATTAACTAGCCTATGCTTCGATGATTAACGTAAGGTTATGAATATAACCAAGTTCTATGAATACTGGTGATGCTCAGCGTCATCTGCACTAACCTCACTTCGTGCATATGCACTGAATAAAAATCCACAATGTACCTTTACATACCAACATTCGTCTGGCCACACCCCATCCGCTACCTTCATAAGCAGGTGTGTGGCCACACACTCGCCTCCTTCCCAATCTTTCACCACAAGGCGAGATCAAAGGCTGCAGTGGCGTCCCGACGCTGAGCGTCACCAGTATTCATAGAACTTGGTTATATTCATAACCTTACGTTCTATTTGGGGGCGGCTACGTGGCGTAGTGGGCAAGGCGCTCGCCACGAATGCGGAGACGCTGGGCTCGCCTGTTCGAGCCCAGCGCTCCACATTGCTTTCAGTTTAGCTGGTCCTTCATACTAATACACATTGGCCGTATTAGGGGGTGGGAAACTGATGGGTGGGGATCGGGCGTTGTGGACAGCGACTCCTACAGGTCGGTTGGTGCGCCTGCGCAGTAGAATCAGGAAGTGTCGGGGGCAGCGTGAGCCTCCCACGCGTTACTCCTCGCCACTGAGAGATCGAGCTGCGCAGGTGAAAAGATGCGACTGCTGTTACCTCAAGTACCGGAGGGGACTTGTGCTATGTATGACTTAGTCCACATTGCAGCCGGCTTGTGGGAGGCAAGAAACAGCGTTCGTGACAGGGGAGGGTTGAATTGGATGATACGAAAAATTGGGATGGGAGAAAAAATATAGAAAATGGGAGAAAAAGTGGATAAAAAAAAAACCTTACGTTCTATTTCATACTGGCTGCCGCTCAGCGCCATCTGCACAACGGGAGCTGAGCGGGAGCCTGAAGCTCGACAAATGTACCCCACTGAGGCCCCCCACAACCATCAGAACCGGGGAGGACCGAGCCCCCCGACCCTCCCTAATGGAGGATACCCCCCCTATTGGAGGACGGGAGGGAGACGGATCCGACCGTGCGAAGAGAAACTCGAGCAACTCAACGCACAGGGTGAGCAGACCGTGGCTTGACCCCACGACTACTCACACGCACAACCCGCATGCCACCAGGGAACGAACGGAAGGAACAAACCTTGTTACCGCCCCCAAAAACACGTGGTCGAGAGCAAACTCAACCCTGTGGCAAGGCCGTAGCAGCGGAGTGCGAAGGAAGACCCAAACCCACTGAAGGGACTGGATCCCCCGGAAAAAGGGGGCCCGGAGAGGTCAACGACGCCACAGCATCAAGACCTCACCAGGCGGTCACTTAGTGACACCGCCCCCCACATCGCCAGTGTATTCGGACAGGGCCCCTCCAAGAGCGGGCCCTTCCCCCCACTAGTACGCCGCCTGGCACACTGACCCTGACAACTCAGGCAGTCAGCATGGCCGTAACTCGAAGCACACAAAAGGCTACCCTACAGCGGAAGCAGGCAGCGCACCGGGGAGACGACCCCAGAGGGGGTCGATCCCTCAAACCAGGCACCAGGCGTTTGACCCGAGCCTGGAGCACTGCGGACGAGACAGGCGCCAAAGGGGCCAACTGAAAACAGCACCCCGGCGAAAGGGGCGTATGCTGGCATTGTTGCGCACCATGACAAAGCCTCCACCAAAAAAAACCCGACCCAGAGGCAGAGAAGGCTGACACGATTGGCAGACGTCATGAACGTGCAGGGGCACACTCAACCGGGTAACCCGGGAGTTGACTCTGCTCCAACACACCAGGGAATCAACCACCCTCTTGGTACCACATGCGGTGGTTGTTCCTATAACCCCTCAAGAAAAAACTCCAAAACACACCTGCGGGTATACACTGGCTATACCGCAGTACAAGTGTTTCAGTTTTCAAAAAGGGGTTATTCCAGGCCTACGGGTCAACGAAACACAACTTTGGACCGGGCCCAGCGGCCCGGGAAGCACACAGGGATGCCAGAGGAGGTCCAGAAGACCACCCCAACAGCCCCCTCTTCGCCATGCGTAAGAGAGGAGCGAAAAGAATGGAGAACCAGCCCCTTCACGATAGCGCAGGGTACAACATGTACCCAACAAAGGGCCTCCATAACGCCCAACCCTGTGACACCCGGGCCGACCCGGCATTTTTCCCCCCGAAAAAAGAACAAGTCCCTCAGGGTACCAGAACAGCAGATCTGCGTCCCCGGCGGACAACGGGTTAACTGACCTGGACCAGCGTGACCAGAACCAGTCCCGTGCCCTAACCACGCCGACATCCCCACTCTAAGAGAGGGGGTAGGTACGTGTGTCGATCTAAAAACATGAAAAGAGGGCGCCACCCAGACGGTCCCATTCGTACCGCGCTCAGTGGCCCACCCCAAGGGTGTGAGACCCCTCTACCTATGTTTTGATCTATTCCGTTAACATCCCCCAAATATGAACGAGAATTCGTCGAGACCTACTAACAGGCGCTCGGAAGAGAAAACCTCCATCCCAGTTGCCCTATAAAAACGCCGTTTTAATAATGAGCAACCAAGGCGTACCAGCCTCATGCGTGATTCTTATCAGAAACACCCCGAGCCAGCACTATGTACGCGTCGAGACCCAAACACATCAATGGATAGTCCAACCAGACACCAGACATTGGTCCTTCAAGTCGCCTGGGAGAACGACAAGGAGTTGTCGTGCTTCATATCCTTCCCTCTTTTTATTAAAAAGAAAGAAACAGACTGACATGAATCCCACGTGACGCGGCTGAGGGTCAAAATTAGGGATGCACCGATATGAAAATTGGCCACCGATACCGATTGTTCAACTAACACAATCGGCCGATACCGATACCGATAGTTGTGGCAAAAAATAAGTATTTGTAATTTCTTTAAATTTTCTTTTTTTTATATCTTTTTTTTAATTTGTTTAATGAAACTACGATCTATAAAAGTGAGATGCGGGCGGCTACGTGGCGTAGTGGGCAAGGCGCTCGCCACGAATGCGGAGACGCTGGGCTCGCCTGTTCGAGCCCAGCGCTCCACATTGCTTTCAGTTTAGCTGGTCGTTCATACTAATACACATTGGCCGTATTAGGGGGTGGGAAACTGATGGGTGGGGATCGGGCGTTGGGGACAGCGACTCCTACAGGTCGGTTGGTGCGCCTGCGCAGTAGAATCAGGAAGTGTCGGGGGCAGCGTGAGCCTCCCACGCGTTACTCCTCGCCACTGAGAGATCGAGCTGCGCAGGTGAAAAGATGCGACTGCTGTTACCTCAAGTACCGGAGGGGACTTGTGCTATGTATGACTTAGTCCACATTGCAGCCGGCTTGTGGGAGGCAAGAAACAGCGTTCGTGACAGGGGAGGGTTGAATTGGATGATACGAAATTGGGATGGGGGAAAAATATAGAGAAAATGGGAGAAAAAGTGGATAAAAAAAGAAGTGAGATGCAAGCAAAATATGTACACTAAAATACCAAGTTTCCCACAGCAGAACTCTAAACCCTCTAAAATATTGAAATCAAATCGAGTTTTATTGTCACATACACAATCATACACCTCTTGAAGCAGGATGCTTGCATGCTGTGGAATGGAAATGTTAGAGATGAGAAGAGATACAAGATGTGTGTTGTTGTAGAGTGCATGAGCAACTCCATAACTCTCTATCTCCCTGTTTTGTTTTCTAGGATAAATTACCACTATAATGACGTGCGTGCGTGTGTCCAGTCTGAGGTTTGTGAGCAGCAGTCGTGACAGCAAGGCCCGAATCTAGCACTACCAACAACAGGAGTGTAAGACTGGACCTTTACCCTCTACCTGGACATATTATAGGCCTATAATAATAAAAAAAATTGTGGAATGCAATTGCTTGCCTTGTATTTTTTCTACTGTTGACCAAACTTCTTTCTTGGCTTAATTGAGTCGTTTCTGGCATGATTGATATTTAGATTAGATTAGATTCAACTGTATTGACATTTGCACAGACTACAAGTACTGAAACAACGAAAGACATTTAATCCAGTTTAGCATTGAACCAGAAGTGCAAAAGAAGCGGTGCAGTGCAGTGTAATTTTACTTGCATATTATGTATGATATATAAATAGAATAAACGGTAAAGGTAGGTATATGAATGTGCTAAGATATACAGTATGAACATTATTAACAGAATGAACAGTATGAAAAGAGTAGTATGAATACGCTAAGATATATACAGTGTGAACAGCATTTAAGTTAGTCATGGATGTATTATAAGAGCTTTTATAATACATCAATGGTTAAAGTATGAAATGTAAATGCTAAGAAATGCAGAGTAAACAGCTTGGTATGATATTCACTGCATTTCCATATTCACTTTGTGCATGTATGAATGTCTTATAGATAGCATTAAGATGTGTGTATTTATGACCATAGAAGCACAAGAAAAATATGAATGCATACATACTGTAAATGTTACAGTATGTAACGTTAGCCTATGCATTAATATTTTTTGTAACTTATCCTAGGTTATGGGACAGTCCACAGAAAAACTGACTAATGCTGTCTCTCTGCCACTACCCTGAAATGCTATTATATATATTGAATATAAAGTGTTGTCAACATATAACTGTAATGTGGGCTGATTAATACAATTATGCTTGAGTGATATGCCGTGATATGGCTAATGTAAAAGAATAGTCATCAGTAGCTATAGTAACGTTCGAAATTGCCGTCATCGCCTAGTGATATAAAGTAATATAATGTAAATATTAAAGTAGCAGACATGTAAATGATATAACGCAACAGTGATCAATGCACATTGTGTTAATAAGTACCAAAAATTGCTGTAACAGTAGTAGTTCTGCCGTTCTGTCCCGCTGAAATCAAGTTGACAGCGCTCAGTGCAAAAACAAATTGGAACTAAGGGAGCTGCGTGAACCACGTGATCGCCTGGTGGCGAGATCAAAGCGTGTCGCAACTCTATCTTCAACGGCTCTGGTTTCGATTTCCGAGGAGATTAGTTTAGCAACTTTAGTTAGGAAAATGCATGAAAATTCCAGCATGACCAACCTCTCCATATACTGATGATCCTCCTCTACCATGTCAGCATGACCAACCTCTCTATATACTGATGATCCTCCTCTACCATGTTAGCATGACCTACCTCTCTATATACTGATGATCCTCCTCTACCATGTCAGCATGACCAACCTCTATATACTGATGATCCTCCTCTACCATGTCAGCGTGACCAACCTCTATATACTGATGATCCTCCTCTACCATGTCAGCATGACCAACCTCTATATACTGATGATCCTCCTCTACCATGTCAGCATGACCAACCTCTATATACTGATGATCCTCCTCTACCATGTCAGCATGACCAACCTCTATATACTGATGATCCTCCTCTACCATGTCAGCATGACCAACCTCTCTATATACTGATGATCCTCCTCTACCAGCATGACCAACCTCTCCATATACTGATGATCCTCCTCTACCATGTCAGCATGACCAACCTCTCCATATACTGATGATCCTCCTCTACCATGTCAGCATGACCAACCTCTCCATATACTGATGATCCTCCTCTACCATGTCAGCATGACCAACCTCTCTATATACTGATGATCCTCCTCTACCATGTTAGCATGACCTACCTCTCTATATACTGATGATCCTCCTCTACCATGTCAGCATGACCAACCTCTCCATATACTGATGATCCTCCTCTACCAGCATGACCAACCTCTATATACCGATGATCCTCCTCTACCATGTCAGCATGACCAACCTCTCCATACCTGGACCACGGCACTGGCACCTTGGCACTGCAAGCTAATACATGTGTCCGAACTGGCTTGGACTGGTGCTTCCAGTCATCCCGATCCTCCATGCATCTGGCTAGCTCGCCGGTGCTTTCTGTTCCCACATCTCTCCTGAGTACGTCCACGTAGGTTAACGTACGGGACGTCCTCGTGATCGATGCCCGTGTGTTGGTTCCCACAGCACAAGTTTGCTGGTTGGCATCTCATGGTGTCTCTGGCAGTGACCTGCCAGCCTCATTCTCCTGACTGCCACTTTATCGCTCACCTTTAGCACCCCCCCATACAAGTTTGCATTAGTGACATGCTCATCCCTGTTGATGTTGAGCACCACACGCATCATTCTGGTGTAGCACCCATCCAAGGACTTCTGCAGGGTGGGCTTCAAGGTCCAGCATTCACTGCCATACAAAAGGACAGACTCAACTGTTGCATGAAAGAAGTTGAGCTTGATTTGACGGGGGAGGTTGGAGTGAGGTCCCGTTGAGAGCCGAGCTTAAAAACATACATATATACAAATAAAAATCCCCTTTCCCCCCCTCCCACCGATAGTCGTACAGGATTGTGTCCCATAGACACATCCTACACGTATGACTCCCTCCCTTAAACCACCGGATATCCCAGAATGATCCAATTATCCTTAACATTCCTATGTATACCATAGGATCTAACATTCTAAATTCTACCATAAGTAGAATGTCAACTGTGGCTTGGCCACTTTCCCGTTAAATAAAAATTTAAATAAGATAAAACTAAAAATAAAGACCAAAAATAAGCTTCAATTATCATGCCATAATCACTTACATTTTATAAGAACTTGTGTAATTTATAATAACCCAAGAATAATATGGAGGTATTGAACTGAAAAGAGAACCTCAATAAATCATAGAAAAGAGAAGAAAAAAGAAAAAAAGAAGAGAACATTAACTATGCTTAATGTTAACTATGCTTAAACACCTAGAGTATAAATTGAAGAAGTAGTGGAATATTTCCAATTAATAAAAAGCAGTTTTTTTTTTTTAACTTTCTTTTTATTGTTTTTCACAATAAGCAAACAATCACAAACAACAAGACATAACAAAAACACAATCCCGGGCTGTGTTATTAGTGTCACTTTACAAAAATATACTTTTCACATGAGTTCTCAATTCTCTTACTTTCCCTATAGGTATGGCGAATATTCTTTACAACTATACATCAATACATCATCCACTGGTTGTCGTCATTACCATATAAAAGTCCCACTTTTCCCAGTACTTCAAACCTTTCTCTTCCTGTAATCTGAGAGTAAAAGTAAGTCTTTCCATTGTGTATATTTCGCCTATAATGGCCAACCATTTTTCTTTTGTTGGAGGTTCTTGTTGATACCAGAGACGCGTGATCGCTTTCTTACTTGCTGCTAAAAATATTTTCATCAAATATCTGTCTCCTCCTACCAATTCCTCAGGTAAGTTACCCAGGTATAAATAGGAGAAGGTCTCCGGTATCTTAAAATTCAATATAACCTGCATGGTGGAGTGAACATCTTGCCAATAATGTTGAATTCCTGGACAATTCCAAAAGATATGAGAGTGGTTTGCCTCCCTCTGGCCGCACTGTCTCCAACATGGTTGCTCTATGCCTACTTGTCGGGATTTGATTTTGGGAGTTATGAAGAATCTAGTCAAGTTTTTCCAGCAGAATTCTCTCCATGTTTTTGAATTAGTCGAGCTACATTGAGTTCTGCACATGTTCTCCCATTCGTCTTCGGTTATTTCAATGTTTGATTCCTTTTCCCAATTTGTCTTAATGTAACTTGTGGAGTCAGTTCTGGCCTGAACAAAGCTATTATACAATTTTGACACAGTTTTACTCATCTTGTCCCTGTATGCCTGAATGAATATCTGAATAACACTGTCTATTGGGGTATTGGGCTCAGACACCTTTACCTCTTTTAGAAAGTACTGGCGTAGTTGTAGGTATCTGAAGAAGTCGTGTTTATCCAAACCGTATGTATCTTTCAAGGTTTGAAAGCTCACAAGTTCTCCATTCTCTACCATTGTGCTGAATGAGGTAATACCTCGGAGAGCCCATTCCTTAAATGTTTGATCATACATTCTTGGTTTAAATAATAAAAAGCAGTTTTTAAATACGTATATGCAGCATTTCCCCTGGCCATGGGTGGGCGATGATCCGTTGTGAAAAATGTTATTCCGATGTGGGCCCACCGGTCCTCAGCCGGCCGCTGCTGTGATGGTTCTGTGATTCTGCAGCTAGATGCTGTTGGTTATTCCCCCGAAGGGCGTCTGGCTGTATGTCTGGCCACGTATTGCTGTTATTCCAGAATGTTCCCTATATCAAAGAATGTTTTAGATGTTCTAGATTATTCCAATATGTCGTTTTTACAGTGTTAGAATGTTCCAGTATGTTCTGGAATGTTGTTAGAATTCCATACTCTTAAAATGAGGATCACTTCAACGCCATGTTCATCGTCTCTGTATCGTTCCAATTTTGAATCCAATATGTCCACAATAATAGAAGCCCAACGGGGAAAACATTCAATAACTCTGAGCTCGTAGGTCTCTCTGCCCCAAATCAGCGGTTCATTAAAGTTTATACTATATGGTGTCCATGCCTAACAGAGATTTAAAGGCCGTTTATATATTATCCTGCATTTTGTGCTGCCATGTATTTGACTGCATCTTCAGGCGAGTTGAGGAAAACCCTTTCTCCTTGTTTATCGACGATGCAAAGTCTTGCAGGGTATATTAATAGGGGTCTGTATTTCTCCAGATAGAGTTGAGACATCACCGTCTTGAACTTGGTTCGCAGGTCCACCACCTCCCGACAATAATCTTCAAAACAGTGTATTGATATATCCTTGTATTTCAGATTGCCTTTCATCCTGCGAGTTTCACGAATGATAATTTCTTTTATTCTGACTTGACGCAGGATAACCAATATCACTCTGGGTCTAACGTTATTGTCGTTGACTCGGGTCCCCAATCTGTAGCACTGCTCCACTTCAGGTACCTTAGGAAGGATCGTTGGTCCCAGGATTTTCTGTAATTCTGTCGCAAACTCTTCAGGGTGTGTGCAGCTCACCGACTCGTCCAGACCGACTATACGAATATTCAGCGTGCGACTTTGATATTCCATCTAGAATATTTTAGCTTTCTGTTCTTCATTGATTCGCTTAAGCTCAACCGTTATATCGTTGAGCTCCGTATTGAGTTCTTTGTAGTTTCCCTTCATCTCAGCCGTTAGATTAACGTTGATATCACCAGCTACGTCTTTGTAGATCCGACTGAAATTTTGTTGGTGTTCTTCCAAACCTGTTTCCAGTGCCATGGTGCGTTTAATATGTGCGTCGGCCTCCACCCTTAGCGCTTCTATTTTGCTTTCGATAGATTCTTTGATAGCATCTACTTTTTCGGTTATTGACTTCTCCATTTTTTTCATTTCATTTTTCATTTCCCGGATGATATATTCGGTGTCTGAGGAGGTGTTTGTAGGGGTTGAACTTGAGGAGGATGCTATCTCGTCTATATTCTCTGCTATTTGTCGCACGTATCCCGTGGCCATAGGCGAGTCCTCTGCGCTTGGTTTTGCAATCGGTTTATCTTTCTTTGGTGGCATCTCGAATCTTTCAGTCAATATAGTTAGTTGATAATCTCAGTTGATATATGCGTCAAGTTTTAAACACATTGGTGGTTTATAAATATGTTTTTAAAACGAAAAAAAAAATAACGGGTGAGCAGCTGTGTCACATGCGACTTACTCCATTCTATAGTAAACCGGAAGTCCGGGGTCATTTGGGGTTTCTGTGTTTTTTGGGGTGGGTTTCTTGTCACAATACTCGGCAAAACAATAACAAATACACATGTAGGCTGAGCAGACGCGAGGGGGAGATGGCTGACAGCAGCCGATTAGCAGTAGGCTAACGTGGACACTGCTCTGCCTAGACCAACAATGTGTGAAAAAGTTGTGTCTGGAAATATGTTGGATTTTAATCAAACAAGGAGTCATAAAATACTTCTGATTTAAATCAAACAAAGGGGTCATAATCGGACTTAACACAAATTTTTGTCTATTTCAGACGTGTAACATCCATAACGCAAAAATGTAACATCCATAACGGCACTTTTTTGTGATTCATTCCTTGAGAGGAAATGCCAGGTTTTCCTGAATGTGCTTTTTGGGTACCTCAAACCCTTCCCTACAAAGTGATAGTAAACATGTTATTCTTTGAAAAAGATATTCACAAGAGTTTTCATCATGTGTTCAGTGAGTCCGAAAAGCTTGTCAATTTCCGTAACATCCATAACGCTGTGTATTTTGTCACCTATCTCAAAATCCAAAAGGTCAAAACATTTCTTATTGCAGGCTCATCTTTATATCAATAAGTGTAACTAAAATGTGTAAATTATACTTCAAACAAAGGGGTCATAATCGGACTTAACAACACACATTCGCAATGTAACATCCGTCACTTGCAATGTAACATCCATAACGGTAACATCCATAACACTTGTAAAGAATACAAAAAATAAGACCAGAATGACTAATTGTTGCTAATATGTCATCTTTATAAACGTTAGCTTTGCTTAGGTTGACATTGCATTCCAGATGCATGTTTTATGACAACTTTTCCTGGAAAACGTTATGGATGTTACATTCGCTGTCCCATAAAGGGGCATTATAACAGCATGCTTCACCTGCCAATGGAAAGACACAAAGTACATAATTGATTCACATATTGATACAACAGCCCTTCATGACCAAAGGTGAGGTTAGAAAAATATCGGTTGATTTTTTTTTGCCATTCTGGCCATTCAGAAAGTCAGATTAATCGAAAAATACATTTTTACATCATTGTGTCTCCTCCTGTAGTGTGAAAAAACATGCATTCTCATAAATATTACGATCAAATCTATTTTGTACTTCAAAATATAGACCTTGATGATACATTTGAAATTGATTTGGTTATGATCATGTTATTTTAATTTGTTCATGGTGAGGTTGACATTTGCATGGAATTGCCCATACCTAGGTTCCATCCTAGAGGCAAATCTTTCCTGTGACAAAATGGCATCAAATGTAATCAAAAAAGTCAACCAACGAACTAGATTCTTGTACCGGATCTCCTCTCTGGTAAACAAGAATACCCTGAAGACTCTGGCATGAGCACTCATTCAAGGGTACGATTATGCTTGCACCTCATGGTACCAAAGTACCTCAAAGGCGCTAAAAACAAGATTACAAACATCACAAAACAAACTGGTCAGACTACTACTTGACCTTACTCCTAGAACCCACCTCACCCCTGCCCACTTTGACTACCTAGGAGTAGGATGGCTTAGAGTAGAAGACAGTACAGCAACTTGTAATGGGCCTGGTCTACAAGATACACTACACGACTAAGATACCCATGTACATGTCAAAATACTTCCCAAAGGTCAGTGAATACCACAACCATAACACCAGAGGGAGCTCCACAAATCATGTTAAACCCAGATTCGGCTCAAACAAGGGACTAAACACGTTTCGCAATTATGCCACATCAATGTGGAACGCCCTACCCAAAGCTGTAAAGGAATGTGAATCATTACCCACTTTCAAAACCACGCTCAAAGAACACCTACGGGAGACTGCAATTCGAAACTGGCCCCTGTAAATGTCCTAACCCAACCCCCTCCAATGTACAGTAAATGACCTAACCCAAGAATACACGATACCCTCCTCTTGGAACCAAGTATGGTTTCGTCGATATTTCAATATACAGTTTTGCTTGTACAGTTGTACAGTTTCCCCCACCCCGCCTACCCAACCTCTCCCCCCCCCACCCCCCCCACCCCACCTTTTAAACGTAGCCTATGTGTGCGAAGACGCTCTCTGATTGGCTAGCCGCGTACAGCGAAGACCCTCTCTGATTGGTTTAGCGCCGAAGGGTCTCTTCCGCCTTGTATATATATTCTCTGCATCAAAGTGGTTATGCTTTGGCCCTCTTTCGAAGTGGGTTATGCTTAAAGTTAGGGTTAGGGTTAGGGTTAAGGTTAAGGTTAGGGTTAAGGTTAAGGTTAGGGTTAGGTGGAAGAGACCCTTCGGCGCTAAACCAATCAGAGAGGGTCTTCGCTGTACTAGCCAATCAGAGAGCGTCTTCGCACACATAGGCTACGTTTAAAAATCACGCACCCCGCCCACCTAACTAACCACCTCCAATGTACAGTTCCCCCCTACTTGCAATGGGCCTGGTCTACAAGATACACTACACGACCAAGGTACCCATGTACATGTCAAAATACTTCCCAAAGGTCAGTGAATACCACGATCACAACACCAGAGGGAGCTCCACAAATCATGTTAAACCCAGATTCGGCTCAAACAAGGGACTAAACACGTTTAGCAATTATGCCACATCAATGTGGAACGCCCTACCCACAGCTGTAAAGGAATGTGAATCATTACCCACTTTCAAAACCACGCTCAAAGAACACCTACGGGAGACTGCAATTCGAAACTGGCCCCTGTAAATGTCCTAACCCAACCCCCTCCAATGTACAGTAAATGACCTAACCCAAGAATACACGAGACCCTCCTCTTGGAACCAAGTATGGTTTCGTCGATATTCCAATATACAGTTTTGCTTGTACAGTTGTACAGTTTCCCCCACCCCGCCTACTCAACCTCCCCCCCTCCCACCTTTTAAACGTAGCCTATGTGTGCGAAGACGCTCTCTGATTGGTTTAGCGCCGAAGGGTCTCTTCCGCCTTGTATATATATTCTCTGCATCAAAGTGGTTATGCTTTGGCCCTCTTTCGAAGTGGGTTATGCTTAGAGTTAGGGTTAGGGTTAGGGTTAAGGTTAAGGTTAGGGTTAGGGTTAAGGTTAGGGTTAGGGTTATGGTTAGGTGGAAGAGACCCTTCGGCGCTAAACCAATCAGAGAGGGTCTTCGCTGTACTAGCCAATCAGAGAGCGTCTTCGCACACATAGGCTACGTTTAAAAATCACGCACCCCACCCACCTAACCACCTCCAATGTACAGTTCCCCCCTACTTGCAATGGGCCTGGTCTACAAGATACACTACACGACCAAGGTACCCATGTACATGTCAAAATACTTCCCAAAGGTCAGTGAATACCACGATCACAACACCAGAGGGAGCTCCACAAATCATGTTAAACCCAGATTCGGCTCAAACAAGGGACTAAACACGTTTCGCAATTATGCCACATCAATGTGGAACGCCCTACCCAAAGCTGTAAAGGAATGTGAATCACTACCCACTTTCAAAAACACTCTCAAAAAACACCTACCGGAGACTGCAATTCGAAACTGGCCCCTGTAAATGTCCTAACACAACCCCCTCCAATGTACAGTAAATTACCAAGTACGGTCTTGTCAATATTCCAATGTACAGTGTTGCTTGTACAGTTGTACAGTGTCCCCCACCCACCCTCCTACCCAACCTCCCCCCAACCACCTCCAATGTACAGTCCCCCCCCCCCCCCCCACCTACCCAACCTCCTCCAATGTACAGTTTCTACGTCAAATGTATACTCTTTTTTCTGGACTCTTTTCGTATCACAAACAGTACTGTATTTGCAAATCTGGTATGTCATAAATGTATACAGTAGATGTAGCAGTACTGTCTATCTGTATCACTGTATGTCATGTATGTCATATATGTTACGATGAATTGAAAATGGGGGACCCTGATGTAAACAAGACGAAAGTCTTTCTCTGGTCTGCATCCCCTTAACAATTTTATGTATTGAGCTGTACTGTACTGTACCCATTCTGCAATCTGTTAATAACGTTTTCAATCAATCAATCACAAACTACTGTATTTGCAAATCTGGTATGTCATAAATGTATAGATGTAGCAGTACTGTCTATCTGTATGTCGTGACTCTTGTATGTCATATGTTATGATGAATTGAAAATGGGGGACCCTGATGTAAACAAGACGAAAGTCTTTCTCTGGTCTGCATCCCCTTAACAATTGTGTGTATTGAGCTGTACTGTATTGTACCCGTGCTGCAATCTGTTAATAACGTTTTCAATCAATCAATCAATCAATCAATCAATCACAAACAGTACTGTATTTGCAAATCTGGTATGTCATAAATGTATAGATGTAGCAGTACTGTCTATCTGTATGTCGTGACTCTTGTATGTCATATGTTATGATGAATTGAAAATGGGGGACCCTGATGTAAACAAGACGAAAGTCTTTCTCTGGTCTGCATCCCCTTAACAATTGTGTGTATTGAGCTGTACTGTATTGTACCCGTGCTGCAATCTGTTAATAACGTTTTCAATCAATCAATCAATCAATCAATCAATCAATCAATCACAAACAGTACTGTATTTGCAAATCTGGTATGTCATAAATGTATAGATGTAGCAGTACTGTCTATCTGTATGTCGTGACTCTTGTATGTCATATGTTATGATGAATTGAAAATGGGGGACTCTGATGTAAACAAGACGAAAGTCTTTCTCTGGTCTGCATCCCCTTAACAATTGTGTGTATTGAGCTGTACTGTATTGTACCCGTGCTGCAATCTGTTAATAAAGTTTTCAATCAATTAATAAAAAAAAAAAACACACACACACACACACTCACTTTCAGTGACTGGCAGATCATATTCTCCAATCGGATCTCCCCGCGCCCCAGAATGGAAGTAGAGGGGCGGCAATACATAGATATCATCTATGCGGCAATACGCCTAGACGCGTAGTCCGCCGGAAACTTAAGAAGTAGAGCCCCGCCCAGCTGACAACAGCGTTTTACAGCGCTGAATTCAAGACTAGCAGAGACGAGACGACAACAAGGCAACAAGGCGCCGAATGGACGAGTAGGAAGTGGAACTTTCATGTAGAAGGTAAACACAAGACAACGCGGTTTACTATAACAATCGATAGCGCGACGCAGACATATTTTGCTTCAGTTGCATGTGACGTGCTGCTCGTGTGTGTATTTATTTACCTGGGGGGGTTCATGTGAGATTCCTGTACAGATGCGCCGGTTTTATTTTGCAGTGTTAAATGGCCGACGATGTATTACTGTAAATGGCCGCTGGTGTGTTTATCGCGAGGACATTTTATCTATTTTTATCTAGCACACTCTCAGGAGCAAAACAGGAAAAAGCATTTAATATAAAAGTATTCTGTATTTTTGTAAGACAACAAATAAAGAAACTTGAAACTGAACACTATTTTAAGAGAAGGAAGGTGCCAGGTGTGGAAACGTTCAGTTCGACCGACATTCTGAAGACACTCTGATGTCACGAGACCGCCGCCATCTTGGTATAGGGGGACCATACGGATTTCTACCATCAAATGCATGCGTTGAGGTCCGTTTTTATTACATGTTTTATCACATTCTTGTTCATTTCATAACATTTTCATACGATTTGTTTTGAAAATATTGAGGCCAACATGGCATTTCACTATTTCGAAAGCCTTTCTGGTGATTCTCATCACCAGAAAAGTCCAAGTCCAAGATCGCCAATAAAGGGGTTATAGCATGCAGGTTAAGTGATCATTATATGATATTTTGTACGCGCAAAAAGCTAAAACAAAAGGCTGGCTGTCACAAAACAGTCACATCTAGAGACCTAAAAACCTACTCTAGCGAGGCCTTTAACCTTGAACTGGAAAGTGGACTGGTCAGACGAGCTCAATGGTACACTGGTTGAAGAAACATGGCTTGGCTTCAAAACCAAATTTTCAACGATACTAAACAACATGACCCCCCTAAGAACCACTAGGGTAAAAAATCGCGCTGAGCCGTGGATGCACGCTGAAATACTGACCGCTATGAAAACCAGAGACAAAAAATGCTCTGAGTTTCGTAAAAGTCAGTCAAAGCTTAACATAAGCACGAGCAGTGAACTCCAAGCCCACGTGACTGAACTCAAACTGGAAAGAAACAGACTAAGAAATGATGTAAACTCCATGATCAAAACAGCAAAGAAAAAATTCATCAATGACAAAACCGAGGAAAACAAAAACAAACCGCGTGAACTTTGGAAATTACTCAATAACCAACTAGGCTGCAGTAAAACTAAAAAACTTAAAACCAGATTCTCAAACATAAACATAAAGACGGACAACACGCTCATCACAGAAAAGCTGGATGTAGCCAATTACTTAAATAGTTTCTTCACAAACATAGCCACAACACTGGTAAACAAACTACCCTCCCACTCAGGGCATTATGGGGTAGAACACATAGTAGCATACTACAAGAACCTAGGGGTCCACAAAGACGACTTCAAACTGGAAATGGTAACAACAGATGAGGTACTCAAAAAACTGAGCGCCCTCCAACCCAACAAGGCCACTGGCCATGACAACATCCCCTCCAAATTCCTCAGAGACTCAGCAGCCGCCATCACCCCAGTCATCGCACACATAATAAACCTCTCCATAAAACAGGGACACGTCCCCAAGGACTTCAAAATTGCGAGAGTGACCCCTCTGCACAAAAAAGGCAGTAAATTAGACCCAGGCAACTACCGCCCTGTTTCTATCCTTACCTCCATCTCGAAAGTCATGGACAATTTTTTATACGAACAGGTCGAAAAATACCTTGCGGAAAAAAATCTAATCTACGAATTCCAATCTGGCTTCAGAACATCCCACTCCACTGACACATGCCTTCTCTATTTAAACGACCACATCAAACAAGAGGTGGACGCGGGCAAATACTGCGGCATGGTCATGCTGGACCTACAAAAGGCCTTCGACACTGTCAATCACACCATTCTGATTGACAAGCTAAAAGCAATTGGTTTTGATAGTCTATCAGTGAGCTGGATGCAATCCTACCTGGAGGGGAGAGAGCAGATGGTGGAGGTAAACGGTACCCTATCCCCCCCCCTCACAGTAAACTGTGGTGTTCCACAAGGAAGCATACTAGGTCCGCTACTGTTTCTAATTTATGCAAATGACATGTCGTCAGCTTGTGACTGCAACTTGTTCCTGTTTGCGGACGACTCAGCCCTGCTGGTCTCTGACAAGAACAAGTTACAGGTTGAAAAAACCCTCAGCTCAGAACTAGGCAAAATCTGCATATGGCTCGCTGATAACAAACTATCATTACACATGGGCAAAACAAAACAGAGTCCATTCTCTTCGGTTCAAATAACAAACTCAGCAAGACCGACGGCTTCTCAGTTACAGTGGGTGACAATATTGTCACAAGGAAAGAAGATATTACCTACCTGGGTTCCATCCTAGAGGCAAATCTTTCCTGTGACAAAATGGCATCCAATGTAATAAAAAAAGTCAACCAACGAACTCTATTCTTGTACCGGATCTCCTCACTGGTAAACAAGAATACCCTGAAGACTCTAGCAGGAGCACTCATTCAAGGGTACTACGACTATGCTTGCACCTCATGGTACCAAAGCACCTCAAAGGCGCTAAAAACAAAATTACAAACATCTCAAAACAAACTGGTCAGACTACTGCTTGACCTTACTCCTAGAACCCACCTCACCCCTGCCCACTTTGACAACCTAGGATGGCTTAGAGTAGACGACAGAGTACAGCAACTTGCAATGGGCCTGGTCTACAAGATACACTACACGACCAAGGTACCCATGTACATGACAAAATACTTCCCCAAAGGTCAGTGAATACCACGATCACAACACCAGAGGGAGCTCCACAAATCATGTTAAACCCAGATTCGGCTCAAACAAGGGACTAAACACGTTTCGCAATTATGCCACATCAATGTGGAACGCCCTACCCAAAGCTGTAAAGGAATGTGAATCACTACCCACTTTCAAAAACACTCTCAAAAAACACCTAAGGGAGACTGCAACTCGAAACTGGCCCCTGTAAATGTCCGAACACAACCCCCTCCAATGTACAGTAAATTACCAAGTATGGTCTTGTCAATAATCCAATGTACAGTGTTGTTTGTACAGTTGTACAGTGTCCCCCACCCACCCCTCCTACCCAACCCCCCCCCCCCCCCCCCCACTCCTAACCAACCCCCACCCACCCAACCACCTCCAATGTACAGTCCCCCCCCACCCCCACCTACCCAATCCAATGTACAGTTTCCACGCCTAATGTATATACTCTTTTCTTTCTGGACTCTTTTTGTATCACAAACAGTACTGTAATTGCAAATCTGGTATGTCATAAATGTATAGATGGAGCAGTACTGTCTATCTGTATGTCATGTATGTCATATATGCAGGCATTAAAGCGTTCCGTCTTGGGACGGATATCCGTCCATTTGATTTGGAGATTCCGTCATTTGATTTGGAGTCGTGACGGATTTTAACCTGAGCCAATCAGAGGCGTCAAATATCCTTTTTTCCCCTACCGCGGCCGCACCAAACAGTCATTTGCGAGCAATCGGCAAATTCTCAGGCAAATGCAACCAACCAGAAGGCGAGATTGTTCTGAGTTTACAGCCCTTTCACCCGCCTCCGCTGTGCTCAGCACCAATGGGAAGCGCCCATTTTGAGACTCTCTAGCGTCTAGCTCTACTCGCGAGTAAACTTGACTCATCAACACCATGCGGCAACTTTTTACGAGACCGTAAGTTCATTTGACTTATTCTAGTCTAAAGAAACATATATATTACTATTGCTATTGATAAATCTAGGTAACGTGAATGCCACAAAACGAATGCCTTTTGTTAATCAGAACGTTATTTACGCGACAAGCAGTGTGTTGTTGTCGTTGTTGTTGTTGTTGGTGGTGTTTCGTGTGTGTGCTTGCGCCGCTCGCTTTCTGATAAATGTATGAATGTTGATAAATCTAGATAACGTTAATGCCACAAAACGAATGACTTTGTTAATCAGAACGTTATTTGCGGTATCAATTGTTTTTAAGCTCAATAAACGTCTTTCTCCCATTTGTCCGGGAGATCTCTGGGTAACAGTACTGTATATTTGCATATCATATATGTCACAAATGTAACATTACTATATACCTGTATGTCATGTATGTCACTATGAATTGAAAACGGGGGACCCTGATGTAAACAAGACGAACGTCTTTCTCTGGTCTGCATCCCCTTAACAATTGTGTGTATTGAGCTGTACTGTATTGTACCCATTCTGCAATCTGTTAAATATTGATTGATTGTTATTAACAGATTGCAGAATGGGTACAGTACAGCTCAATACACACAATTGTTAAGGGGATGCAGACCAGAGAAAGACTTTCGTCTTGTTTACATCAGGGTCCCCCATTTTCAGTTCATCATAACATATATGACACACATGACATACAGATAGACAATACTGCTACATCTATACATTTATGACATACCAGATTTACAAATACAGTAGCCTATTGTTTGTTTGTGATACAAAAATAGTCTAAAAAGAGTATATACATTTGACGAAGAAACTGTACATTGGAGGTGGTTGGGTGGGATGGGGGGGGGGTTGTAACTATACATTGGATTATCGACAAAACCTTACTTGGTCCCAAGAAGAGGGTCTCGTGTATTAAATAAAGTTTTCATTCATTCATTCACTCTGGATCTTGTAAATCCAGTAGCAATACACACAATTGTTAAGGGGATGTAGACCAGAGAAAGGCGTTTGTCTTGTTTACATCATCAGGGTCCCCCATTTTCAATTCATAGTGACATTTATGACATACACAACATACACATGACATCATGACATTTATGACATAGGGACATACATGCCTTACAGGTATATAGTAATAGTACTGTTACATTTGTCACATATACGATATGCAAATATACAGTACTGTTACCCAGAGATCCTAACAGTAAATATATACATATGATGAGGAGGAGACTGTACATTAGGAGGGGGTGAGTGAGTGGGTGGTAAATAAATATATACAAACGGTGGGGAGGAGACTGTCCATTGTTGTTGTGGCATAATTGCGAAACGTGTTTAGTCCCTTGTTTGTATGATAACAAGCCATTTAGTTCATGGTTCAAAGTGGGGAGGGGTGCTAGCTCGCCATCAATCAGAAGCTAGCCACAAGACTTGCATTCACGCTCTCCAGCACACAACAGTAGGGTCTCTATAGTCACAGTCAGGACAGTAGGCTCGCTCTACAAGTAGGCTCCCTTAAAACGCTAACGCTATTAAAAAAAAAATACAGTAGAGGTTAAAATAAGAATATGACTTGGCCAGAAAAAAAGTTCAGTCAGGAGATTTTTTTTTGCTTTAATCCCTGCATATATGTTACAATGAATTGAAAATGGGGGACCCTGATGTAAACAAGACGAAAGTCTTTCTCTGGTCTGCATCCCCTTAACAATTGTATGTATTGAGCTGTACTGTACTGTACCCATTCTGCAATCTGTTAATAAAGTTTTCATTCATTCATTCATTCATTCATTCTAAGGCGAGATATGAGTCAAAGATCTCCCCCTGATTGACTTGACATAATGTCCATACAAAACACATACAGACATGGCCAACTCTCGAATACCCAAATTGAAGCTGCTGTGTTACGTTTTGTACTAATAACTAACACAGAAATCCAAATCGCAAGTTTTATATAATACCAGCTGATGCATCACGGAGGAAAAAGTGGCTGGTGGCTAACGTTCGGCTAACTCGCTCTGTGTTGTGGTCATGGTAGCTACATGCTAAGCTAACGTTAATTACATAATATCGAACCGATAGGAGCTTATCTTATCTAATCTTACGTGGTGGTACCACGTATGCCACTACCCGATCAAACATCCACGTAAGATTAGATAAGATAAGCTCCTATGGTTCGATATTATGTAATTAACGTTAGCTTAGCATGTAGCTACCACAACCACAACAGCAGAGCGAGTTAGCCGAAAGTTAGCCACCAGCCACTTTTTCCTCCTTGATGGTATAAAACTTGCAATTTGGATTTCTGTTTTTGTCATTAGTACAACGCGTAACACAGCAGCTCTTTGGCATTGTGAAGGACTGAAGAAAATTCCGTTTGATAGTCTTTAATTTGACGCTTTAACGATCCGTTTCTGCACTAAATGAACCGTACACAATGTACCAGGCGGGGCAGTTTCCCCCCACGCTGCAGTTGCCTAGCAACAACAGACAGGAAGTTGACTTTGAGAATAGAATGAGTTGAATGACCTGGGCGAGTGTATCGCTTCCGCAACGGAATTCGGTTTCCGGGTTCCTCTGATTGGCCGCGACCCCCACGTGACCCGCCCCCCTATCCACCGCGCTGACGCGCGCGGCAGAGAGCGGCCGCGGACTCGCTCGCTTCCTCAATTTATACGCATGGAAGTATTGAATGAATGAATGAGAACTTTATTTAACAGATTGCAGAATGGGTACAATACAGTACGGCTCAATACACACAATTGTTAAGGGGATGCAGATCTGAGAAAGACGTTTGTCTTGTTTACATCAGGGTCCCCCATTTTCAATTCATATAGAACGACGCAATATTTTATTTGTTTGTCATGACAAACCAATTACGTAATCCAACATATGTGTAACTGAGGGGTTACAAAACCCGGACTGTATTAAAGATTGTTAGATTAAACCACTACTAAATATTATTACTTGCCAGACAGTACAGTTAGTTAAATATGGCAGACACTCAATAGACGGCACAGGGACAAAGAGATCACGTTTACAGTATTTTAATAGCAATATCAATATACAACTGAATTAGTACGTTGCTCTTTTAATAGTGAATGATAGTAGAATGTCAGAGTATCAAAGTCAGGGGGAATGAATAATTCCTAGGTTAAGAATACTCGACTGGAGCTCTGCATGGAGTGAGAAGGCGATACAGGGCAAGCGAGGGGTATAGCTGGAGACAATGATTTCCCCCACGGAGTGGTAAGCTCCAGAGGAATTGAAGAATAGTCGGATACTCCTGCGGTCACTGAAGAAAAGGGGTTCTCGTACGGATCCAGTCCTTGTAATCCAAGTGCCCGATGGCAGGGTAATAGCTCGTAATCCAAAGCCCGACGGCAGTGATGATAGCTACCTAGCTTCGTTGGTCGTAGAAGCTAGCCCGATGAATGTCTTCAGGTGTAGTTAGATCCAAACGCCAATGGTCTTAACTATGCTCTTCTCCACGTTACTTCGCTTACACAAGTCACTTTAATACACCAACAATGGTTCTACAATATTAGGGTCGTATCTAAGTAGCTACTAGCTATCCGTAACGATACACCGCGGGTAGGCTTCCACTGCTCACATGTCCACTCGTTCTGCTGTTAGGTTACTTCACACTTCACCTCGTGTTCTGATACTCGTTACGTTAAGTTCACACACAGCTGCACATTAGATTAGGTTCACACTACGACTGCTGCGCCTTCTACAATATATATACTCAGAGTGATTTCTAGAGCGCAACCGAATTACTTGTCCGGAATCAATGTGCCTGCTAAGGGCATGTCTGAACTTGCCCGGACACGTCTTTGAACTTGTCTGGGGGGCGCGACGGCTGGCGCCGCCAATGTCAAGGGCGGTGTCCAATGAGGCGAGCGAATAATACTATGATTCAAACGGAAGCTTAAAGGTATATTAAAGGTATATTATTCGCTTATATATATATATATAATATACAAGTTATACAAAATAATAAACGTAGATTCTCAGTGTTAATCTGGCCCTTCAGAACAATATGTGTAAAGGCACAACATATTCCAGTTAACGGTATCTTTTTTTAATGATTTGTTACGGCGCAATCAATACTTCCATGCATTCGGGACCTCCATGTTTGGGGGTATTCATCAGACAAATCGGATGCGGGGATTCGGCTCCCATCAGGCGGGCAAGAACTGCAGGTTTTCAGCCTCTCTCCTGGAGCTTAAGGGGGAGCTTAGTATTCCTGCTGCGGAGGAGGTGGCTACAACATCAACACACAGTGACTACATGCAGTCACTGTCTTGATGTAGCCAGCGGGTAAATCGCGATTTTTTTTATTTGTTTGTCATGACAAACCAATTACATAATCCAACATATGTGTAAAGGCACAACATATTCCAGTTAACGGTATTTTATTTTAATGATTTGTTACGGCGTAGTCGTTCTATATGAATTGAAAATGGGGGACCCTGATGTAAACAAGACGAACGTCTTTCTCAGGTCTGCATCCCCTTAACAATTGTGTGTATTGAGTCGTACTGTATTGTACCCATTCTGCAATCTGTTAAATAAAGTTTTCATTCATTCATTCAATCAATACTTCCATGCGTATAAATTGAGGAAGCGCGCGAGTCCGCGGCCGCTCTCTGCCGCGCGCGGCAGCGGCAGAGCGGTGGATAGGGGGGCGGGTCACGTGGGGGTCGCGGCCAATCAGAGGAACCCGGAATCCGAATTCCGTTGCGGAAGCGATACACGCGATCCGGGCGCGTCTATGCTTTTACCAAACGGTTCGTGTTTCCGCGTTCCCGTTTTGCGCTCTGATTGGCCACGCGCGTTGCTGGTCATGTGACATGTGCGCCCAATCGCATGACTCGCCCATTTCCGCCTCGACCAGCAGCAAACTACCTAACGCCTACGATCCACACTCTAACATTAGGCGTGTTCGAGATGGGATAGGCGGACGCAGATCTGCGCAGGTTTTACTACGGCCTTGCCAAGCGCGGTGCATGGCGGTTAGAATGTTGTCCGACTTGCTCTGAAAATCTGACGAGACGAGGCGCGGAAATATCGCGGGACCGAGCCACGCACAGCCTTCAGAGCGAGGCGCCACAGTACCTCTCACCCGGCTGCTCCACGCAAATCCATGATGGGGAACGACTTGCTGTCGTTGCGCAAAGCGCCTATTGGCTCAGAAAAGTTGTCACCTGGTCCACCAGCCACGCCCACAAGAGGAAGTTATGAGACGTTTGATTGATTGAAGACTTTATTACAGTACGGGTCCCGTCTACCCGTCTTTATTATTATTATTGGATACAGGAGTTTGGGTACCAAGAGCTTCTTCAAATAAAGTTTTCATTCATTCATTCATCATATCATCATGATAAACTTCAAGTTGCGTGTTGTGTGTGCGCACATGCGGTGGCCAGGAGCGCGCAACAAGATGGTATACATTATGGTATATGATTTATGAATAGTATATTCCACTATCAGGATTCTTAATAGGACTAGTTGTTAAAGATTCCTAAATATTCAGCACAACAATTGAACGAGGTTGGAGTGGGGTGGAATTTGGCAATGATATATATATATATGTATAGTAGTATATGATGTGCTGTACATTTGAATCTAATCTAATTTTGCACACGGCCATCGCATTATAATGAGCTGGACAGTATGTGTAATGTGTGTGGTGGTGACGTGAAAGCGTATCTGCCATGCGAGACGAGAGGCTCTCGTGAAATCTGAAGTGTCCGACGTTCTGACTCCTCCCCCGGCTGCACTCGGCTACTCTCGTCTACTTTCGAGGCGAACCGAAATCCATCTCGAACACGCCTCTTAACCAACTTCGAAAGAGTGCCTACGCTTAACCGGCGAAAGAACTTGCCGTCACACGATATCGCCCTGCTCTAAGACAAACTCTAACCTTAACTAGGCCTGCCGCGATAAGCAATAAATCGATTAATCGGCGCGATAATTAAAATGAATGCAATGATTTTGACGGGCACGATTAATTGCTATTTGCGCGTTTGTTTTAATGAGGCGGAACCAGTACCCCTTGTCAGTCACTCCGTGTGGGGAGGCGGGCCGCTGGCGTTACTAGAGCACAGCACGGGAGCTCCGTGGGGCAACGCCACATAGCTTAACTAGTGTTGCTCCTTTTAACCAAGTAGCGTTCTTTGTAGTGTAACGTTAGCTATTTTTAGACCCAAGTAGTTACTCGCTACTGCCCGGAGAAACTGGACTGCTAAATAAAGATTAAAGATCTAGCGTTGACGCTATCCAATGCTAACAACATTAGCTAACAAACGAAATACAACGTATAGCATAGCTACAACACAGAATAACGTTAATACAATTGCATGCATCATTGTTTACAATGAACGGGTGGGGCTGATCAAAGGACTGGACACGGGGACAAGTTAAACATGAATTAATTTATTATAACAGGTAGTTTCGAGTCGTGCTGCAGTGCCTACGCACCACAGCTATTCTATTATATGCGGCTTTGACGCTTCCTCCTCATCGTTGATTGCCTGTAGTAGCTGCATCTAATGTTAGTAGCTAACGTTAAAACTAACCTAAAGTTAGTTGTTCACCAACAATCTCAACATTTGTTTTATCATTAGCTCAAAAACACAGAACCGGACGAGACAAGTTGTCTGCTCAATACGTTCTGCTAGGCAGCTAGGATAATAACAACAATACTTCCGGTCGGACCGGTGTGTGGGTTTCAAAATAAAAGTCTAAAACACCGGAAAAGACGGAGTGGTGGGCTTCAAAATAAAAGTCTAAAACACTGCAAAAGACGGAGTGGTGGGCTTCAAAATAAAAGTCTAAAACACCGGAAAATACGTTTATTTTGTACAGCGTTTTCCTCCACGAGTACTCGAGTACATCATGTGATCAATCGATCTGGATAATTTTTGCCCATCCCTAGTTTATCCTGTGCTCAAGTCTCTTCCAATAGAGATAGTATATATTTAGGTGTTTATTTTTATTTATTACGTTTCCAGTTTTTTCCTCACACTTTATTAACATTTTGTACATGGTACTGCAAGGTACATTACTAATACATGTACATGTTAAAAGGATGACACAAAAAGCCAGACAGAGGGCTTGTTTCCAGTTTCTGTTTGTTTTATAATAAACAATCAAACTGAGCATTTTTTTATTTAGGATATTTAAAATGTCTTCCAATGTTAAATAAAGGTTTATTGCACTTTGAAACGGTTTCCTTGCATTATTATGCTATTATTATATTAGTAAAAAAAATAAAAAGGTTAATTGAAAACTTTTGGGAAATAAATTTCTCCAAAAAAAATTCTCTAACCGGTCGCAATAATATCGCTTATCGCGATATTTTCGGGGGCAATTAATCGCCCAGCAAAATGTGTTATCGTGGCAGGCCTAACCATAACCAACTTCGAAAGAGCGCCTAAGCTTAACCGTCCAAAGTACTTGCCGTCACACGATTGGGCGCACATGTCACATGGCCAGAAACGTCTATGGCCAATCAGAGCGCAAAACGGTAACGCGGAAACACGAACCGTTTGGTAAAAGCAATCAGGCGACCCGCGTGCGTGAATCCTTTCGGCAACTGGCTTGTCCTTCCGCATTCCCGTTTGACGCTCTGATTGGCCAGGTCATGTGACATGAGCGGCAATCGTGGCACGGCAAGTTTTTGCACGGTTAAGCTTAGGCACTCTTTCGAAGTTGGTTAAGGTTAGATTTTGTCTTAGAGCGTGACGGCAAGTTCTTTCGACGGTTAAGCTTAGGCACTCTTTCGAAGTTGGTTAAGGTTAGAGTTTGTCTTAGCAGGGCGATAGAACGCCAGGTAGTTTGCAGGCTGTTCGACGCGGAAATGGGCAAACACGCTATTGGGCGCACATGTCACATGACCTGGCCAATCAGAGCGCCAAACGGGAACGCGGAAGGACAAGCCAGTTGCCGAAAGGATACACGCGACCCACGTGCGTGTAGTCTTTTACCAACGGAGTTGCAGTTCCGCGTTCGGGTTCCGCGATCTGATTGGCCACTTTAATAACTCTGTGGTCATGGTCAGAGTCTGCACTGCAAGTGTCCAGCCTGGCGCTGTGCTCTGCCAGGCAGGACCCAATATACAGCACAAAGTTTGTGAATTTTACATGTGCCAAGCGGATTGACAATTTTCAGATAATCTATATACATTTTATTCTGTACTGTACATAGATACACTGTTATCCCAACGGTCACAATAGTTGCTGTCAACATGTTTGCTCATTCTATGACCACACTATACAAATTTGAGTAATTCAGCCAGGATGTAAACAGCTCTGGTCATGTGACACTGCACATATTGAGACCCTTTATTATTTCAATATTTGCTGGAAATACATTGATACATCATCCAGTAACATTTTCAGAGCCTTATAACAAACATTATTACACTATTGTGACCAGTGGGATTAAATGTGTAATATACATTACATTTTATGTACATGTTATAACATGCATGTATTCTTTATTTTCTATATATTTCTTTTCTATATCTATTTAATTTTAACATTGCCATAATGTTGGAGAGGGCAACACAATGTTTTTGTAAGTGGCATACAGTTAAATAGATGTATACTCTGAATAGAAATAAATAAGAGTTTGAAGTTGATATAATGTGCTTGTGTAGTTATTTTTCTGTTAACTTATTCACATGGATTTTAAAACTGAACCTTAAGTCACAGTAACTGACCATATTTGAGTTGCCTTAACTGAGAATTGTAAGTCTTAGCCAACTGAAAACATTTGAGTTGATCAACTTAAAAAATGTGAGGCAGGGGGTTGCCTCAATTTTTTTAAGTTCTGGAAAATTATTGGGTTTTTACAGTACAGTACAGCTCAATACACACAATTGTTCAGGGGATGCAGACCAGAGAAAGACTTTCGTCTTGTTTACATCGGGGTCCCCCATTTTCAATTCATCATAACATATATGACATACATGACATTAGGGCTGCAACTAATGACTATTTTGGTAGTCGACTAATAAAAAATTTAAACAAATATATATAATTTTTTTTTTTTTTTTTTTTGCACTACCTATCTTTGTGAAAGTGGCTTCTCAGCTCTGGTCCAGCTGAAGACAGAGCAGAGGAACAGATTGGACATTGAGCATGAGTCATGACCTCAGAGTTGCTTTGTCTACCATCACCCCAGACTTTGAGACTCTTGTCAGGACCAAACAACATCCCCAGTTATCCCATTAGTTCCCCCAAACTTACTGTTGGTCTGTTATGTTAAGCTAAGAAGTCTTCAGCTGGCTGGACAAAGATCAGCTGGCTGGACAAAGATAGATAGTGCATATTTGTTAACGACTAATCGACGCAACAATTCCTCGTCGACGATTTTTTAATCGTTGCAGCCCTACATGACATACAGATATACAGTACTGTTACATCTAGATATTTATGACATCAGAAAAGAGAGACTCACTCTAACTGGATGAGGTAGGAAACTCTGCTGTGGTTTAAAAGATACAGACTGAGATTATCAATTACAGTAGTAGCAGTAATCTCTCTATCTCGTCTCTTTCTGTCTCTCTCTGTCTCGTCTCTTTCTCTCTCTCTCTGTCTTGTCTCTTTCTGTCTCTCTGTCTCGTCTCTTTCTGTCTTTCTCTCTCTGTCTCGTCTCTTTCTGTCTCTCTCTGTCTCGTCTCTTTCTGTCTCGTCTCTTTCTCTCTCTCTCTGTCTCTCTATGTCTCGTCTCTCTCTGTCTCGTCTCTTTCTGTCTTTCTCTCTCTGTCTCGTCTCTTTCTGTCTCTCTGTCTCGTCTCTTTCTGTCTCGTCTCTTTCTCTCTCTCTCTCTCTCTCTATGTCTCGTCTCTCTCTGTCTCGTCTCTTTCTGTCTCTGTCTCGTCTCTTTCTGTCTCTCTCTCTGTCTCGTCTCTCTCTGTCTCGTCTCTCTCTGTCTCTCTCTCTCTGTCTCTCTCTCTGTCTCTCTATATGGGTAACGCATGTATTCCCGGTAACCTGCCCCATTTCTAAGCCATATAACCCAGGACGTTATACGAACAACATTAAAATCTTTTCTCATGTCAAGAATGATTGTTATAGATCCCAAATAATTCACCTTTAAAAAAATAATCATGTAATGAGGGATGGCGGACCTCTAAAGTTGACCTAAGTTACCGGGAATACCAATTCACTATCTCCTCCAATTTAAGAGAATTAAAATGTTTTGGTTGTTTTGTAGGGATATCATCATCATGTAACAATACCATAGTTCTCCCCGAGTCAGGGTTCGAAATTAACGGGGGCTCGGGGCAAAATGCCCTTGAAAATGGACAAAATGCCCCCGAATATCAGTTAAGGGGGGCAGAAAATGCCCCCGACAGTTTACTAATTATATATATAATTATATATATGATCTACAGTGCGAGCATTTCCCTTGTATTTGGCCCTAATAATATGTGTGTGCGCCACCCGGAAAAATCATTTACTCGAGACGAGTGACGATTACAAAACAGCTCCGCTGTTATAATAGTCCCACATTACACAAGGCGCATAAACGTCCAATCACAGTAGCGCCCGAAAACAAAGTCACGGTACCGGCTTAGGCAAGTTATACATTCAGAATCAGACAACGCAAAAAAATCAGCCAGCCATGAAGCCCATTCATTTTTATTTTGAGCAAAAGAGAGACGAGGAGAAAGAGAGGAATCCGGCTGACATGGCTTTTGAAGTGATATTCGCACGTGTTTTTGCGGGTCCAGTCCCCACGGTATGTTGACAGAATTCGCAAAACACCTTATCGACTGAAGCATAAAAGTCATTAGGATACTGCTCTGCTCTGAATTTAGGGCTTAGTGGGGAATTTCTTCCGACGTTAACGTTAACGACGCACCGAAGCAGCTAGACCATTTCTCCGTGTTGTGTGTAACACGCAGCGGTCCCCGCCTCCTCCCTCCTTGCAACAAACGTTCCACCCAAAAACGGAATTTCTATTTCATAATGAATTAAATAATTGTATAAAGAATTTTCAATGTTCTGTCATCTAATAATATATTCCATTACCTTTCCTATCTGTATCAAAGTCAAAATGTTGGTATCATAACAACACTACAACATACAAAAGCAGCTTGACAACCGATATCCTTTGCGTTTGATTGATTGAAAACTTTATTAACAGATTGCAGAATGGGTACAATACAGTACAGCTCAATACACACAAGTTAAGGGGATGCAGACCAGAGAAAGACTTTCGTCTTGTTTACATCAGGGTCCCCCATTTTCAATTCATAGTGTGCACACGCACAGTATAATAATGCATGAGATAAATAGTTAATAAACTCTGTGTTACTTGAACAATTTTCACTGTGCTCCTAAATTTCTTTGTGTGCTCCTACATTTTTATTTAGATTTTATTTATTAACATTTTATTTAGGAGCACATGTGCTCCTTGGGAAAAAGGTTAGCGTAGAGCCCTATATATGGAGACATTAACATTACATTATCAAACATAGGGACGAAGACTGTAAAAAAAAGTGTCAACAATGTTTTATAATCCTTATGTTAATTTTCATCATAAAAATTCAGTGCCCCCGAAATACAAAAAAAAGCCCCCGAAAATCAATTAAGGGGGGCAAAAAAAGCCCTTGAAAAAAAATGTTAATTTCTAACCCTGCCCCGAGTTATCTCAAGAGAATTCAAATTTAGCTGAATCTGAAGGAAAAATCCGGGTATGGGATATGAGTCAACATAGTTCCTGGCCTTCAATTGATAACAAACATAAAAGGCTTAATTTTCATGGCAGATGCATGATATGTTTTGGGCATGATCTTGGCACCCCAATGAACAACCAAAATGAGTTTCGTCTTTTGTTGCCAATTATTTTAGGAGATAATTACGTTTCACATTGATCCCAGGTTACCGCGAATACCTATCCTCACAATTCCAGATAAACACTTAAATCTCCTATTTTACTAAAGATTGGTGAGATTTTATTTTTGGAAATCATAACAGCAATAATAAGGGTTAGGTGTAAACCAGAATTACTAGAATGTGTTGTGTTTTGTCTGTTAAAATGAGCAAAAACAAGGAAAGGGTATTCCCAGTAACTTAACAAACAAGTGCAAAAAATACAGTTCTAGAACAAGTATTTAAATGTTTTCTATATTCAAGAAAGTGGAAAGGAACCCAACATTTTCAATTGTCTGCACACAATCGTTGTTTTGTTATTCCAAGATGGCATTTGAACTGAATTTTGGAAAAAACAGGTATTCCTGGGCCCTCATTCATCAACGTGTTCTACGCACAGATTTGTGCTTACCCTGTGCGTACGATCATTTCTAAGCAAAGAGTGGGATTCATCAATTTCAACTTGAACTTGACTCCGTGCTTACGTCTACGCACAGGTCAGAGCACACTTAGCTGACGCCCAGTGGTAGAATATATTATTACAACAAGGAAATGAGCTTCTGTGCATAATAACACTGGCATGTTCTGTACGAACCGTAGTTCATTATAGTTCATTGTAAAATAGCAACAGTAGTGTAATTATGGTCAAAACCCTATAAATAGCATTTGGAATAATAGATCTTTCTCTCAGAATGAATGCAGCATGGTTTATATAGCGTTATCGGAATATACGGGGTGTAGGCTACTGACTGACTGCGCTCCGCGTAGCTTGATTGATTGATTGATTGAAAAGTTTATTAACAGATTGCAGAATGGGTACAGTACAGTACAGCTCAGTACATACAATTGTTAATTGGGGATGCAGACCAGAGAAAGACTTTCGTCTTGTTTACATCAGGGTCCCCCATTTTCAATTCATCATAAATCATAAAGCTCAACTCGTTATTATTTTGCGCAGAAACACGGGAACGTTTTGATTATATTTAAAAGGCTTTACGTTAAACGAAACAAGTGGAATTTCGAAGCTGTAAGCAGAATACAAGTCATATGAATATAGTGTTCTTCCCCCTTTTTACTGTATAAGAAAGAATAGAAAACGCATTGCAATGACACCAGATAGTGGACAGACTATGTATATGATGGGATTCAAGTTCGCGTTTTTGTTGATCATAGGCATGCTGTCAGAGTATGATATCTTAATCAAACATTCTAGAACATTTGTCGTCACAGATCATGTCCTAATAGAACATAGGCTATGGCATGGATTGTGATATTGTGTGGACTGTTATTATTACTGTACCGGTACCACCCATTGTGACAACAGCCTTGTGAGTCCCGCACACAAACATGATGGAATTCAAGTTCATGTATTGAAAGGCAGGCTACATCATACATGCAGTGAGATTCATTGTTCTTGTATATGCTCTCGTATTATTGTTTATATAGGCTACCCAATACTGACATCAAAATAGATTGTAGTATGCCTCTAGAAATCATATGCAGCAGGTAGAAAATTGACGGGAGATCCATCGCGATTTGGAATAAAATTGAGGAGAACTTTAATCCCTGGGTATTAATCAAACAACACGGGAAAAGGCAGTCATATTCCAGCGCGGTATTTATTAGTGTTTGCGCTGCCCAGGCAGCAATGGTTAATAGATATCATATCCGACATCACCGTAAGTGTACACGTCTGTCAGCCTGTCTCATGACACGCTTCCCTCGGCTTAGTCCATTTTTCCACATTTCATGGGTGTATTCCATTACCGTATATGGTTAATCGGGGCGTTTCTGGTATGCAAATACTTAAAACAGTGCACAAGCTCAAACGTAGGATCAGTCATATTCATCATGACAGGTGTGCGTAGAACCTGCGTACGCACGTGTGATGAATCCCGACTTTCCTGTGCGTACACTCATTCTAAATTCTGTGCTTACGTGTGGAAATAGAACATGTTCTACGCACACGTTGATGAATGAGGGCCCTGGTCACCTGAGTTAGGGTTCACCACCATGCAGGGTTCGAAATTAACGGGGGCTTGGGGCAAAATGCCCTCGAAAATTGACCAAATGCCCTCGAAAATCAGTTAAGGGGGGCAAAAAAAGCCCCCGACAGTTTACTAATTATATATATAATTATATATATGCTCTACAGTGCGAGCATTTCCCTCGTATTGCCCCTAATATGTGTGTGTGCAAACCGGAAAAATCATTTACTTGCAGTGTGCGAGACAGACGAGTGATTGTGAAGATTACAAAACAGCTCCGCTGTTAATAGTTCAGATTGAAACTGGACTGAAATTCAGTTTTTGGGTGGAATGTTTGTTCCAAGGAGGAGGGAGGCGGGGCCCGCTGCGTGTGACAGGCACTTGAGAGGTGCTGCGAACACAGAGAGAGCGCTCTGCTCTCATCAAGCATTACACTGCTATCTTAACGTTAGCAAGCTAAGCATCTGCATAGCGCGACCTGTGTAACGTTAAGTAACTTGTGTTCGGCGGGGAAAGACCATTCCATTTGTAACACAACTCCAAAAGAATAACATCCAAATCCGATCCCGATGCGCATTTCCTTCATTCCACAGCGCTGAGCGCGCAACGTATTTCATTGATCGATCTGGCCAGAGCCTATACTCACAAACGTTGCGTGTGTGGGGTTTTTCATCAATTTGAAACAAGCCTCTTGACTGTTGGAATTAGGGATGTTAAAAATAAAATATCTAATAATATTATTCAATATTAGACATTCATTGATCCAGAGGCAACCGGTTATTATATCAAGACAACAACACAACTTGTCCTCACTCAGGGACAATAATATTTAATCTATTTAGATAGAGTATGTATGTATTATTTACAGATAATTGAAGGTACCTCAAAACATGAAACCAAGCCATGATGTCACACATCGTGTGCGTGTGTGTGTGTTACTTGAACAATTGTCACTGTGCTCCTAAATTTCTGTGTGCTCCTAAATTTGTATTTAGATTTTATTTATTAACATTTTATTTAGGAGCACATGTGCTCCTTGGGAAAAAGGTTAGCGTAGAGCCCTATATATGGAGACATTAACATTACGTTATCAAACATAGGGACGAAGACTGTAAAAAAAAGTGTCAAGAATGTTTTATAATCTTTATGTTAATTTTCATTATAAAAATGTTGTGCCCCCGAAATACAAAAAAAGCCCCCGAAAAGCAATTAAGGGGGGGCAAAAAAAGCCCTTGAAAAAAAATGTTAATTTCTAACCCTGCCACCATGCCCCTAGTCAGTCTACACCACCACCATGCCCCTAGTTAGTCTACACCACCACCATGCCCCTAGTCAGTCTACACCAACCTGCGCCTAGTCAGTCTACACCACCATGCCCCTAGTCAGTCTACACCAACCTGCGCCTAGTCAGTCTACACCACCACTATGCCCCTAGTCAGTCTACACCACCACCATGCCCCTAGTCAGTCTACACCACCACCATGCCCCTAGTCAGTCTACACCACCACCATGCCCCTAGTCAGTCTACACCACCACCATGCCCCTAGTCAGTCTACACCACCACCATGCCCCTAGTCAGTCTACACCACCATGCCCCTAGTCAGTCTACACCACCACCATGCCCCTAGTCAGTCTACACCACCACCATGCCCCTAGTCAGTCTACACCACCACCATGCCCCTAGTCAGTCTACACCACCATGCCCCTAGTCAGTCTACACCAACCTGCCCCTAGTCAGTCTACACCACCATGCCCCTAGTCAGTCTACACCACCATCATGCCCCTGGTCAGTCTACACCACCATGCCCTGGTCAGTCTACATCACCATGCCCCTAGTCAGTCTACACCACCATGCCCCTAGTCAGTCTACACCACCATGCCCCTAGTCAGTCTACACCACCACCATGCCCCTAGTCAGTCTACACCACCATGCCCCTAGTCAGTCTACACCACCACCATGCCCCTAGTCAGTCTACACCACCATGCCCCTAGTCAGTCTACACCACCATGCCCCTAGTCAGTCTACACCACCATGCCCCTAGTCAGTCTACACCACCATGCCCCTAGTCAGTCTACACTACACCACCATGCCCCTAGTCAGTACACCACCATGCCCCTAGTCAGTCTACACCAACCTGCCCCTAGTCAGTCTACACCACCATGCCCCAAGTCAGTCTACACCACCATGCCCCTAGTCAGTCTACACCACCATGCCCCTAGTCAGTCTACACCACCATGCCCCTAGTCAGTCTACACCAACCTGCCCCTAGTCAGTCTACACCACCACCATGCTCCTAGTCAGTCTACACCACCACCATGCCCCTAGTCAGTCTACACCACCACCATGCCCCTAGTCAGTCTACACCACCACCATGCCCCTAGTCAGTCTACACCACTACCATGCCCCTAGTCAGTCTACACCACCACCATGCCCCTAGTCAGTCTACACCACCACCATGCTCCTAGTCAGTCTACACCACCACCATGCCCCTAGTCAGTCTACACAACCATGCCACCATTCTATTATATATGCTAGCCTACCCCTGATAATATTAATACATTTAATTAATGTGTTAGCTTGTAGCTAACGGCCTGGGCCTCCATGTTGTGTTGTTAGCTTGTAGCGTGTAGCTAACGGCCTGGGCCTCCATGATGTGTTGTTAGCTTGTAGCTAACGGCCTGGGCCTCCATGATGTGTTAGCTTCAATTAATTAATTACCGGAATACATATAAGTTACCGTGAATACCTATATGGTAATAGTATTCCTGGTAACCTCTCCTTTTCACAAGTCACCGGAATACATATCAATATCTAAAGTTACCGTGAATACCTATCAGGTTACGGGAATACCTATTTAGGTAACCAAGAATACCTAGGTATTCTCGGTTACCCATAGGTTACGGGAATACCTTTCTCCAGTTACCGGGAATGCTTTACAGATATCTCTCTCTTTCTCTTTCTCTTTCTCTTTCTCTCTCTCTCTCTCTCTCTCTCTCTCTCTCTCAGGTATGTGAACTGTGCCCGTTACGAGGAGGAACAGAACCTAGTAGCGTTCCAACACCGTGGACAGATTTTCTACCGGTCTTGGTGTTGTGTCGCTCCAGGAGAGGAGATGCTGGTCTGGTACGGAGATGAGCACGCCGCACAACTGGGCATCATCTTCGATGAACTTTGTCACAATAAGAGTTCTACTGAAGGTAATCTGTATGTGTGCATGTACTTATCCTTACGTCTATTCATCTGATTTGGGGTGTAACACATCAGAGATCTGTAAATCACATGATTCCTTTGCCAGTCTGGAATAATATAGACCCCACCAACAAAGATCCTCCTGTCCGTCGTAGTTGTATTGATTCATTACACAATAATTTCCATTAGGGATGCCCGATCGATCGGCCACCGATCGTTATCGGCCGATACTCAGTATAAATATGCAATCTGTGAATTCCGATAATTAGTCATATTCGCCGATAGCGGAAACCGATCAAGCGAAGCTCTCACTCGCTGTCTGTCTCAGACACACACGACCTGCAAACTGCCGCTGCTCCTCCTCCCTAGCCCCGCCCGCCCCCGTGTAGAGTTTGTAAACAAAGAGGTGCGGCTCCTCTGCTCGAGTCTGTAGTGCACTGCATTCGACCTGCGCTAACGTTAGCTACCTAGCTATCGTTACTGTTTAAACAAAATTACCCAGTCAACTATTCACGTTTAGTAGGCATTGTCTAACGGTATTTAGCCGGCTAGCTACCGATAGCTCCTGATATCAACAAATGATCCAGAAAGTCTAGTAGTTCATGTTCATACCTCAGTTAGCTTGCGTTAGCTGACGTTCGTTTACTGTTCAAAACGAAATGTCCCATTGAACTAAAGTTCTGTCTTAACGTCATCTAGCCGGCTAGCAGTAGCTACAGATAGCTCTTGATATCAATGTCTTATAACATTGATTTAATGCGTATTCGAGCTGAGGGCTTGCTGAATGTGAAATGACCAAAGCACTTAACGTTACCAATGGGGTCCCGCTGCAGCGCCGGAGAATCCTTTTTGGAGCTGGGCTACTAGAGTACACACAGACAGTGGAGCTGTTTGCAGATAGTGAGCATTTTGACTTGTTGCGTGGTGGCGATGTCTCGCAGATAATACAAGTACAAGTCTAATTATATAATATATATATTTTATAAAAAAAAAAAAAAAAAAAACTTTTTATATAAAATACATTTTAATTTCTTTTTAATCAAAAACAATCGGTATCGGATCGGTATCGGCCGATATGGCTCACGACGATCGGTGATCGGTATCGGTGGCAAAAAACGTGATCGGGGCATCCCTAATTTCCATTACTCATCTGACTTCGCTCCTAATCTGCTCTGTCTGTCTCCATATCCCTGTATCTCTCTCTCTCTCTCGCTCTCAGGAGTGAAGACCCAGTCTCCAGTATTTCCATGTCCTGCGTGTGAGTACAGCTACACCTCTGAGATCTTCCTCCACACGCACCTGAAGAGGATACATACTGATCTGTACTTCCAGCTGTTGAGAAGTGGACAGATCCGCACAGAGAGGTTCCTCCCCTCCACAGCCTCTCAACCAGGCACTTCCTCTGGGACCCCGTCTGCCCCGCCCCCCTGCCAGGTAATTAAATGAAAGGTCATTAGTCAATGTTTGTTTCATCCTGTTTGGAGCACCAGGTATGTGGGGTTTACAACACAGGACAATACTACCATGACTAGAAATCTGACTAGTTTACCAGTATAACAACTGTTACGACCCTGGCTCAAAGGGAAGCAACATTAGTGCACACAGACATCTGGTCTGTGTTTAAACCAAAAGACTATTCTAATTACGATAACTAGCTCAAACTAAAGATCAAGAATGGTGGAAAGTGAAGAGACTCTGTTTCCACAATCTCTTCTAGCAACAGTCACCCTGCATGTGTGATTGAGGAAGTGGCTTTAAGCCCGCCAGGCAGGTGTCCAATTAGCAGCAATCAGCCAATTAGCAATCACCTGCATGCACAGTGACACAGGAGTAACCACGATCATGGTATATAACATCTCCCCCACCAAAATGGTTGCCCATGAGGCAACCACTACACATCAAACACCCAAACAAAAAAATATTGTGACCCATTAATTGTCAGGGCCACTACCACAACAGCGCTAACGGGCCGGCCCCTGTCGAACACGAAATTCACCCTTGTCGAATGCTCCCCACTGTGGAACATTCGACAATGCTGTTTAAAACAAAAAACAACACTGTCCCGACTCGGGCAAGCGAGACCTCACAAAAGGTTCCTCCACTGCGGTATATGGCTGGAGTGGGGCAGGCTCATCCTCCAGCGTCGTAAGGCTTAGGACCCCATCGACAAACCAAGACCTTATCACATATGAGCTCCATTTCAACAGGCCTCTCCACCGATACCGACCTGTCAAAAAGAGACTGCAAACCAGAATCAATATGAGAGCTAATAGTCCAGTCATTATAGGCCAGAATTAGGCTAAACCTAGGACAAATTGCAACATTAGCAAACTCAACTGATTTTGTATCCTCAATATGTCTTTAGTGAGAGAGAAAAAAAGTCCCAAGGAATCCCATCATGGGAAATGTGTTTTTTTTCAATGTTTTGTTACCCCTATAGTCCAGTCATTATAGGCCAGAATTAGGCTAAACCTAGGACAAATTGCAACATTAGCAAACTCAACTGATTTTGTATCCTCAATATGTCTTTAGTGAGAGAAAAAAAGTCCCAAGGAATCCCAATGTACTTGATTGCTGGCAGGATCACTGACGACACTGTCTTTCAGAGATTGTGACGCGTTCAAATTTTGAGGTAGCTCAAAAGTAAAGATACCATTTGATTCTAGACAACCTCGGGTTTCCAATGAGACCAACCATGTCATGTTACCTCATTGGAAAGGGGGCTACATACCTAATTATTCAAAGTTAAGACGATTTTTTGGGGAGGGAAATATGGCCATCACCATTTTTCAAATGGTCCCTTCTTGGCCTTCTACCTCAATATATGTTAATGGAAATGGGTTACATGGGTACCTACAAGCCTCCCCTATACAGACATACCAAATTTATGTTAAGCCCATGTAGTTTTGTGCAAGAATCATGTAGTGTTTTGCATGCTGTACAAATATGTAGTTTCCGCCTATTATAAAAGCCCCCATCTCCATGGACCTATCCCCACGGACATAAACCCTTGAGCCCCATCCTCGTGGACTGAGCTCCACAGAGCCTATCTACTAATATTCCAAGAAGAAAAAAATGTCTTTATCAAATGTTTTGATTAGTTCTGGCGTGTATGCTAATTGGTGCATATCAAATATGATAATGTGTGATTTGCATGAGTAAACAGAATAATTCAATGTAGTTGTGATTGACTTTTTTTCTTGTCTTTGTGTGTGTAATCAGCTTGTGAGTTTTTATAGTGATATCTAAAAGTAAAATTTTCACCACTATGTTATAACAGGCATTTTTCGATATGAATATATATAGGTCGTTTTCAAAACTTTCCCATGATGGGATTCCTTGGGACTTTTTTTCCCTCTAAGGACATAATGAGGATACAAAATCAGTTGAGTTTGCTACTGTTGCAATTTGTCCTAGGTTTTTTCATATAATGACTGGACTATAAGCTCACTGCGCTCAACAGGACAGAACACAGAAAAACTAAAATCATAGTTCTCTGATACCACCACAGCGCCCATATCCATTCCTCCTGGCACTGGCAGTTCAGGATACTGCAAACCGTGAACATCCAGAGTACAGCCCCACCGTCCCTGGAACATGGCAATACATCAGTCACAAAAGCGTCTGGAATACCATCCAAAATGGCGTCACACAAAATAACATTGTCATGATCAAAATGGTTGCCACTCATCAGACCAGGTCGTGAAGGCGGCTCCTGCTGTACAGGACACAGGTAACTAGGTTGACTAGCATACCTAATGCCTGGCAGAGAGTCAGTGTGGACACGTGAATCAATATCAGAATCATCAACTGACATACTGGGATCATCCCTGCCCACAAGTGAAACATCATGAATAATAGAGCTACTGTGGGAAGGCTGGCAGCCTAAGCCAGGCCTTATAGCCTCTTCAACTAGAACGGTGTCGCATGAATCAACAACATCTCTCATAGCATCCTTCCCACACTCGTCCTCCAATTTGTCCGTGGCCTCAGCCACCGTACAGGCTGGGAAGACCTTGAGACACTGCGCTGCCAGATCATCTCTTGCCACATGCATATCCGGCACGCATGTCACCTTCGGTTCCACCACTGGGCCTGACACAAAGGCACAATCAAGAAAATCATTATGCAGAGGTACATCCACAGTGTGCATTCCAAAATTCTCAACAGGGTCACTTTTCAATTCAACAAAGAATGTGTCACTAAGTGTAATGTCACAAGTTGAAGTATCAACAACATCACTTTTGTCCTTTGATATTGCCCGTGTCACAGCACACACAGGGAACACTCCTGGATGTTCCTGTGCCAGCTCATCAGGGACCTCAGAAACCACAGGGATGGGAATTACAACTGGAGTAGCCAGCACTTTGTCACCAGCCAAGTCATTCCCTAGAATGAAGGACATACCTCTTATGGGAATGTGAGAACATACCCCCATGACAACATTGCCTCCTGATAATAAGGGAGAGTTGAGTGTGACCTCATGCAAAGGTGCATCCACAAAGCCTCCTCCAAAGCCTTGAACAACGGCACCGGAACGCAATGAAGACTTTTCTGAAAACGGCAAAATCCCCTCCAGAATGAGGGACTGAAAAGCTCCTGTATCCCTCCATATTGTTATAACCTGCTTTGACCCTAGGGCATCAGTCAGGGAAACAAAGCCATTCATCATAAATCTTGAGGAGCCCTCAAGCTCTTTGTCCACACCTTTGATACTCATCACCCTCTAACGTCGGCATAGGTGTTCTGCATACGGTTTTTACCAGAGCCACAGTTTTGACATTTTTCTGTTCAAGCACAGGGCACCCAGCAACGATATGACCAGGCTCCTTACAGTAGAAACATAATCCCCTCTGGGAATGCACTAGCAGAACCACCATGCCTAGGAGGTGAAGTAAACTGACCAGCAGACACAGGTTTAGGGAAACGGCCACCCTGAAAAGGACGCCTACCCCTGGACTCAACGCGGTATTCCTCCACAAATACGGACTTGTGTGTCAACACAAACTCATCAGCCAAGACAGCAGCGTCGCCTATCTTCAACACCTTACGCTCGTTTAGTTGAGTGGAAACAGTATCAGGAACACATCTTTTAAATTCCTCTAGGAGAATCAATGTCCAAGCTGCTCTCTTGACTCTGCTTTCTGAGAGGTGCACCATCTGTCAAACAGGTTCTCCTTCTCTTTTCCAAATTCAACATACGACTGTCCCTCCGACCTGCGATAGCCTCTAAAACGCTGACGATAGGCCTCAGGGACTAACTCATAAGCCCTCAATATGGAAGCTTTAACAAGCTCATAGTCAGCACTTTGTTCAAGGGACAGAGCAGTATACGCCTCCTGTGCCTTACCAACAAGAACACACTGCAGCAGCAGCGTCCAGGCCGTATCAGGCCACTTCAACGTGGTTGCCACCCGTTCAAAAAGGGGAAAATACCTATCCACATCCTTCTCAAAAAAAGGAGGCACCATCCTAATATTTTTGCCGACATCAAAACCGGAACGCGACTCTGAAGGCAGAGAACCCGCCTGCAAGGCAGCATGCTTAAATTCAAGCTCCTTCAGCGCACAATCGTGCTCTCTCTCCTCTCCTCTTGTTGTAGCTGTTTTTCCTTAAGCTCACGCTCTCTCTCATCTCTCCTCTCTTGTTGTAGCTGTTTTTCCTTAAGCTCACGCTCTTGTTCCCTAAGCTCACACTCTTGTTGCTGCTGCTGTTCCCTAAGCTCACGCTCTTGTTGTAGCTGCTTTTCCCTAAATGCTAACTCCCTAGGCCCCCAATCGATGGCAACACCTTCCGCCACGCCAGAGAGTTGTGGAGACACCTCAGACAAAAGAGGCTCATCCACCGTTGCCACAATCACCTGCTCCTCAATGAGTATAGCCCTCAAAGTCCCCAAGGCAGTCGTTTTTAACCGCTTCTCACTGGCAGTAAGCTCCACATTGTAGTGCACAGCAAGCTTCAGAAGCTGCTCTTTGGAAAACGTTCCCAACATCTCGTCAGAAGGGTTCTCAACAAAATCCTTAATGGTAGCCATCCTCCCTGTACCAGCGCCACAAACTACTCACTTTAGAGTTACAAAAAGCTGCCAAAAGCACCCTAGCATACACACAAGTTACCTGAAGAACCACTAAAGAACCACTGAAGAACCACTGAAGAAACACTAAAGAACCACTGAAGAACCATGAAAGAACCACTGAAGCACCACTGAAGCACCACTGAAGCACCCCTTGTTAGTGTTAACATGCTAATGCTAATACTAATTAGGGCTGGGCGATATGACGATATTATATAAATATCGGGTACAGTTAATTAACGATACACTTTTTAAACATATCGTGGATATCGTGATGTTTTGCCCAAGAGGATTGTGTCGTGTCAATCTGGTCCACACGTTGAAACTTTTGAACAGCGCCGCCCCACACACACACTACTGCATCAAAGTTACTACTTATGATAACAAAGGCATTCGTTTTGTGGCATTAACGTTATATAGTTACACGTTCACAATAACATCAGCGTATTTACATAGCAATGTCCGAGGTCGACCTAGATATAGCAAGCATTAGTCGTTCATATCTCAGCCCGTGCTGACTCAGTTGTGCCCATTCTGCGGTCTGTTAATAACGTTTTCAATCAGACAGATGTATGGAAAGGCTTTTATTATAACATCCGTTGCAGTAAAATCATTATGCCTCCAGTCGTTTAGTCATCCTGCGGAGCTAAAAGCTAAACGTCGGCCGCGGGGAGCTACCGCTACCATTGTTGTTGTCATTGAGCTCTCCAATGGCGGAAGTAAAGAATTAATACGCGCTTGCCGATTGGTGCTAAGAACAGCAGGGCGGGTGCAAGCGGTGTGACGTAATTGGCAGACTCGACTGTCAATCAAAATGATTCTGTTTGCCGTCTGAATGAATGAAAACGTTATTAACAGATTGCAGCATGGGTACAATACAGTACAGCTCAATACAACAACAGTGGACTGGAGGATGCAGACCAGAGAAAGACTTTAGTCTTGTTTACATCAGGGTCCCCCATTTTCAATTCATCATATTTCATATCTAAATCATATAATATCTCATTGCTAAATATATTCAATATATAATCTAATAATCCAATAATCTAAATCTAATATATAATATAAAAATGCTAAATGCATGGGTATTTTATTTTGTCTTTAACACTTTGGCTGCCATGGGTTAAATTCATTATCAACCGTAGGTTGCCGGCTCTATTTGTCTATAGAGAAAGTCCCCTTCTTTGCAGGGCTATAACTTTTTAAATTCTATTGCTACATTGCCATTATTAGGGCCCATTCAAAGTCCTATATGTATTGTTCATTGTGTAGCAACGTTAAACTTTTTCATTCACATATTCATAGTAAAGTATGGTCTAATGTATAAGTATGTTTTCATCTCTTTCTGCAGCTTTCTCCAGAACGTGATCTATAGCCCCAAATACATTATATTGATGATGCAATACAGTTTTATGGCAATCAGCGCGATATAAAAAATTCCAACTAGACGTACTTCTAGAAGTTACTACACGTCATCTGATGTTGACCGGATGGGCTAGGGGGTGTTTATAATTCCGTGGGCAGCGTTATACCAATCATCTAATGTGGGTCAAATGTTGATAATAGCAGTTAGTATCGAAGACGGTAACTTTACACGCTAAAACTCACCCCAGTCTCCGCGCGCCGTTGGGCGATCATCGTAGAGTAGAAATTTTATCATTATGGGATGTAGATTTACCCGGTCCATCTCCAGCTTGTATAATGGTATATACGTCCAAATCATGTTGTTTATCGAGTTATTGGCAATCGATCGCTATGTAGTGTGACGAGCCAGAGTCCCGGGACATGTACCGAGTGCCCGGAAGTAATTTGGCCGTCCAGCACAACCTCTACGGCACTTCCTGTTAAGCGATTGCGCCGATCGGCCACCAGATGGCGCTCCTGAACCGCCAGAGAGCTCAGTGGGTCCTCCTGGTGGATCTCAGGCCAGCGGAGGGGACATATGAATCCGATCCCAGATTTTTGAAATATTGATATTAAAGACGCTGTAAAGCGTCTTCGGCAACTTGAGCATGGCCGGGAATGACCTGTTTAAGCGTTTCCCGGCACCCAAAGTGTTAATGTTAGCTTGCAAACTCATACTGTCTTGGTAAGCCTCAATGAATTGTTTGGGGAAAAAAAGAAAAACATCGTGATGCGTATCGTGTATCGCCGAAAGGTCAGAAAATATCGTGATATCATATTTAGGCCATATCGCCCAGCCCTAATACTAATAACTATAAGGAGAGCAGTCAGCTTTCGTGCCTGTATTCTGACCCCTCCTTGTTTTCTGCTCCAAGCAGTCTGACCCCTCCTTGTTTTCTGCTCCTAGCATTTCTGACCCCTCCTTGTTTTCTGTTCCAGCTGACTCACACGGGAGAGAAGCCCCACCAGTGTGAAGAGTGTGGGAGGTGCTTCAGTAGATATGACGACTTAAAGCAACACCAGCTGACCCACACGGGAGAGAAGCCCCACCTGTGTGAAGAGTGTGGGAGGGGCTTCAGTCAGTTACATGGCCTGAAGCAACACCTGCTGACTCACACAGGAGAGAAGCCCCACCAGTGTGAAGAGTGTGGGAAGAGCTTCAGTCTATTGGGTAACTTAAAGGAACACCAGAGGACTCACACGGGAGAGAAGCCCTACCAGTGTGAGCAGTGTGAGACGAGCTTCAGTTTGTTATTTAGCCTGAAGCAACACGTGCTGACTCACACAGGAGAGAAGCCCCACCAGTGTGAAGAGTGTGAGAAGAGCTTCAGTAGATATGACAGCTTAAAGAAACACCGGCTGACTCACACAGGAGAGAAGTCCCACCAGTGTGGCCAGTGTGAGAAGAGCTTCAGTAGATATGACACCTTAAAGGACCACCTGGTGACTCACAACGGAGAGAAGCCCCACCAGTGTGAGCAGTGTGGGAGGGGCTTCAGTAGATATGAAAGCTTAAGGGACCACCTGCTGACTCACACGGGAGAGAAGCCCCACCGGTGTAAGCAGTGTGGCAGGGGCTTCAGTCAGTTATCTAGCGTGAAGAAACACCGGCTGACTCACACAGGAGAGAAGCCCCATCACTGCCAACAGTGTGGGAGGGGCTTCAGTCAGTTATGTCACTTAAAGCAACACCAGAGGACTCACACGGGAGAGAGGCCCCACCGGTGTGCGCAGTGTGGGAAGGGCTTCAGTGAGTTATCCAGCCTCAAGGTCCACCGGAGGACCCACACAGGAGAGAAGCCCTACCACTGCCAACAGTGTGGGAGGAGCTTCAGTGTGTTAGCTAACCTGAAGAAACACCTGCTGACTCACACAAGGAAGCCCCACCAGTGTGAGCAGTGTGGGAGGAGCTTCAGCCATCCTACCAGACTGAAGAAACACAAGTGTGAAGGTGAGCACTCACACCTCTAGGTTGTGTATATGTATATATATATATCAGAATCATATTTAAAGGATAACTCCAACATTTTGGGGAATTAGCTTATTTAACATCTTCCCTGGAGTTAGACAAGAAGATACATACCTTTTTTGTCTCTGTGCATGCATTAGGCTTAGGGAACAGACGCTCCGTTAGCATAGCTTAGCTTCATCACTGGAAGTGAAGCAGGACAGTACCCTGACGTTCCCTACAGGTTTGTTGATATTCTCATTCCTTCAAAGGATCTGAACCGATTGAAGTTTATGGATACCATGACTTAAAATCCTCTTACCTTGACGATTAAAAGCCTCCCCAATTTAGAAAACAGTAGTCCAATGGCTGGTATTGATAATATACTACTAACTACTGGACGCTCGGAGCTAACCGGAGCTAACGCAGAACACGATGTGTAAAGCAAATATAATTACTTCCTTTCTGGGGTTTTCAAAATAAAAGTGCGACGTTTATAGCAGCGGAAAACGTTTATTTTGTACATTATCTAACGTTAACACGAACCTAAACTAGGGCTGGGCGATATGGCCTAAATATGATATCACGATATTTTCTGACGTTTCGGCGATACACGATACACATCACGATGTTTTTCTTTTTTTCCCCAAACAATTCATTATGAGGCTTACCAAGACAGTATTTGAGTTTGCAAGCTAACATTAAAGACAAAATAAAATACCCATGCATTTAGCATTTTTATATTATATATTAGATTTAGATTATTGGATTATTAGATTATATATTGCATATATTTAGCAATGAGATATTATATGATTTATATATGAAATATGATGAATTGAAAATGGGGGACCCTGATGTAAACAAGACGAAAGTCTTTCTCTGGTCTGAATCCTCCAGTCCACTGTTGACTGTTGTTGTATTGAGCTGTACTGTATTGTACCCATGCTGCAATCTGTTAATAACGTTTTCATTCATCAGACGGCAAACAGAATCAAAAGGTATGTATCTTCTTGTCTAACTCCAGGGAAGATGTTAAATAAGCTAATTTCCCAAAATGTTGGAGTTATCCTTTAAGACTTTTTAAGGCCTAAAATTCTGATTCAATTTAAGACTTTAGGACCCTGCAGAAACCCTGCATAAAAGCCGTTCCTAAAGGCCGTGTTCCAACCGTTTGACTAGTGCCGTCTTGAATGGTGCTGTGGTCATGTGCTCCTGTCTTCCCAGCCAGCAGGCACGGTAGGCAGGGTTTGCACAAGGTCCTTGAAGTGCTTAAAGTGCTTGATGATTTTTATTTTTTTTAAAGTCAAGGCCTGGAATTCCTTGAAAACAGCCCATTTTTTAACAAGGTGCTTAAAAAGTCCTTGAAATTCAAACAACCATTCGCATTGAACGTTTTGTTCACCCATGATAAAAAAAAATTAATAAATCTAAATTTTTTTTTATTTAATTGTCGGAAATTGGTTTTAAGCCATACATTTTGGATCAGATATTTTTTTCTACAAAAAACAGCATTTAAAAGTTAATTGAATAGAATTTTTTAAATGCTATCCGGCTGCAAGCTAGCCTAGCTTAGCACAAGAGAATAGAAGCAGATACTGACCATTGGCCTAGCATAAAACTCAGTGCGAGGTGTTTTGGCCAACAGCTGGGCTAGTTGGTCCATATCTGCTTCCATTCATTTGTGCTAAGCTAGGCTAGCTTGCAGCCGGATAGCTTTCTACCGAACGCACAGAGAGGAAATGTATATCTATCTTCTTGTCTGACTGGAGCAGACGGTAAGCGCATTTCCTATAATGTTGGCGTGTTCCTTTAATATGCATGACATGTAGCCTATTAACCATTCAAAGGGCATTTCCTGTTTCATGTCTACTAAAATGGTAAATAGTTGCATTTATATAACAGTTTTTTTATCCAAAGCGCTTTACGATTAGTTCCTCACATTTTACCCGTTCACTCACACGTTCACACACCGATGGTGGAGGCGACCGCGCAAGGTGCCAACCTGCTCATCGGGTTAGTTAGGGGTTAAGTGTCTTGCTCAAGGACACTTCGACACGCTGCCCGGGAGGAGCGGGAATCGAATCGTGAACCTCCGGATCTACCTCCTGAGCCACTGTCGCTCACTCACCTGGCTTCTGTGTGTGTTTGTGTTTGTGTGTGTGTTTGTGTGCGTCCAGGACGTGGACCTGAGGAAGACTGTGGACCCAGAGCACCAGGATCCAGCGGGCCTACAGCCACTACTTCCACCTGACCACCAGGGGGCCTACAGCCTCTACTTCCACCTGACCACCAGGGGGCGTACAGCCTCTACTTCCACCTGACCACCAGGGGGCGTACAGCCTCTACTTCCACCTGACCAACAGGGGGCGTACAGCCTCTACTTCCACCTGACCACCAGGGGGCGTACAGCCACTACTTCCACCTGACCACCAGGGGGTGTACAGCCTCTACTTCCACCTGACCCGGTCTCGTGTCATGAGTTCTCCCGGCGGGTTTCGTCTCCTGTGAGCTCCCACTCTGAAGAATCTGGAACCCGCGGCACTATTCCAGATGTGCTCAACTGCACAAGTCCGTGGGTCCGTGAGAACTAAAGCACCGGTGGGCTTTGCCACACAGTCTAGCACCACCTCAATTCACCCAGTATGTGAGAAGGGTTTTGCTCCAACACCCTCTGTGAACGTTCCCAGCGCTGCTCCGGCCTGATAAGGTGGGAGTCCTACAGGCACGGGGTGGATATGAATATCCCCTCGGAGCTCCATAAAGAAGGGTCTTATTAAACTGGCCTAAGCCCCCCTGAGTTGAGCTCTTTCTGCCAATCAAAGCAGTCGTCGAGAGGGACTTATCTTGTACCTTAATGTCAGATATTAACTTGGCTTGTAGAGGCGATTAAGGAACGTCCAGGTGATCCCCTGCCGGTGTTTACTCACAGCAAACTCAACAACAGCCCGATGACCCCGGCCATGTGTCCAGATACACAGTACATTTTGCAGAGTAAATTTTACTCAAACTGTGTAACATTTTACTCAAACTGAGTAACATTTTACTCAAAATGAGTAAAATTTACTCTGCGAAATTTACTGTGTAAGGACTCTGGTGAACTGCACGCTGTTATTTTTTTTCATGATCTTGCTATTATGTGGCTGGAGGGAGACTCAAAACCAAAGAGGATAGTAGTGAGTTCACTATACAATGATATCCAAGAGATGGCATCCCCATCACTGGACCGTATCAGGGAGTCATGGGGTAAGGATATGGGACTTGAAATCCCTGACGATTCTTGGCAATTGGCAATTAAAAGAATGCATTAATCATCTGTCTGCATGAGACATGGATTACTCCAATGCAAGGTATTTCATAGACTACAAGAGCAGACTTGCCGAGATCTACCCGGATGTGGATCCGACCTGCCCCAGGTGCCATCAGGCTCCAGCCACTCTCTGCCATATGTTCTGGTCATGCCCATCACTATTCCGATTCTGGCTTTCTGTTTTTGAAACCTTTTCCTTCATGTGTGACAGGGAGATCAGCCCCAACCACTTGGTTGCAGTTTTTGGAGTGCTCCCTGGCGAAATTAGGGTATCTGTCGCTCAATCAGATGCTGTGGCCTTCTCCTCTTTGTTGGCTAGACGCCTTATCTTGCTTAATTGGAAGTCAGCCATTCCTCCATCACATCGACGCTGGGTCGAAGATGTGATGGCACACCTAAAACTTGAAGAGACTTAAATACTCCACCAGGGGCTCTACCCAGAAATTCTTCCAAAGTTTGGCAGCCATTTTTGGATTATTTTAATCTAAAATTCCCGGCTGAGGATGCTTAGGCATAAGACGGTGATTTATTAGATAGGCAATTTCTATATGGCAAGTGACAATCTGTATAAGAACAATGCAATTTTCCTGTATTTTTATTATTTTTATTTTTCTCTTTTTGTCTATTTTATTTTTCATTTATTTTAGGTATTGTGCGGTTATATGTAGTAATCTAAAATTCCCGGCTGAGGATGCTTAGGCATAAGACGGTGATTTATTAGATAGGCAATTTCTATATGGCAAGTGACAACCTGTATAAGAACAATGCAATTTTCTTTTATTATTATTATTATAATTTTTTTCTCTTTTTTTCTTTTATTTTTCATTTATTTTAGGTATTGTGCGGTTATATGTAGTAATCTAAAATTCCCGGCTGAGGATGCTTAGGCATAAGACGGTGATTTATTAGATAGGCAATTTCTATATGGCAAGTGACAACCTGTATAAGAACAATGCAATTTTCTTTTATTATTATTATTTTTTTCTCTTTTTCTTTTATTTTTCATTTATTTTAGGTATTGTGCGGTTATATGTAGTCATGTATTGTATGTATGTTTGTACGTATGTATATAATGTTGTTGAACCTTTAAAAAACCAATAAAAACAATTTAAATAAATAATGATCTTGCTATATGTGAGGAAAGTATAATGGCACAAAAAATATAATAAGTAAGGGATGACGAGGTCATTGTCGCAAAATAATTGACTGACGCGGAGTTCTGGAACAACGAGGCGCAGCCGAGGTGTTCTAAATGCAGTGAATGTCAATTATTTTGCGACAATGACCGAGTATAGCTATACATTATCCCGCTTATTACATGGCTAACTTACTAACAATATACCTAATTGATTTTACACCATCGACAAGACGAGATCAAATGCAGACGCAGTTCTGTGGCTCCTCTGTCATCGCCAGCAGGTGTGGACTTGATTGAACCTGATGTAGTGCAGCTGTGCGAGATAAAGCTGGGAACGAGGTTGCTCTGTTGCCCCTAACAGCGGTCATTATTGCGCCGTTGCCCATAGCAGCGGTCAATTATCGAGAAATAATTGACCGCTGCTAGGGGTAACGGAGCGCTATTGACCAATCACAATCAAGCATTTTGGCAAATGTTAAAACGCCATGTAATAACAAGCCATATTTTCTATTCGGACCAAGTAGCATTTTATAGCAATTTCAAAGCACTTGCTGTCAGGTGTGTTAGACAATTTTTTTGTAAGAATATGTTAAAGGGGAACTATCTTATAAATGGCCTTTTTCAGTGTTTAGCATTGTTTCCTAGCTATGTGGACTTATATTAATATGATCTATGTCTCTAATTCTCATATTTGCGCATTCTTCCAATTCTCCTCTCACAATATTCACCCTCACTGAACTGAGTCATCTGAAAATGTGCTGATTTGTGATGTCAGAGAGACTCAGCTGCATGAGACTCAGCTGAGACTCACACACTCCACACAGTTCCCACAGTGGTTGGAGCCCAGGCTCAAAACGGCTTAACACTTTGGGTGCCGGGAAACGCCTAAACACGTCATTCCCGGCCATGCTCAAGTTGCCGAAGATGCCTTACAGCGTCTTTAATATCAATATTTCAAAAATCTGGGATCGGATTCATATGTCCCCTCCGCTGGCCTGAGATCCACCAGGAGGACCCACTGAGCTCTCTGGCGGTTCAGGAGCGCCATCTGGTGGCCGATCGGCGCAATCGCTTAACAGGAAGTGCCGTAGAGGTTGTGCTGGAGGGCCGTATTACTTCCGGGCACTCGCTAATAGGTCCCGGGACTCGAACTCGACACACTTTTGATTGATTGATTGAAAAGTTTATTAACAGATTGCAGAATGGGTACAGTACAGTACAGCTCAATACATACAATTCTTAAGAGGATGCAGACCTGAGAAAGACTTTCGTCTTGTTTCCATCAGGGTCCCCCATTTTCAATTCATCATAATTTTCTATTCGGACCAAGTAGCATTTTATAGCAATTTCAAAGCACTTGCTGTCAGGTGTGTTAGACAATTTTTTTTAAGAATATGTTAAAGGGGAACTATCTTATAAATGGCCTTTTTCAGTGTTTAGCATTGTTTCCTAGCTATGTGGACTTATATTAATATGATCTATGTCTCTAATTCTCATATTTGCGCACTACATAGCGATCGATTGCCAATAACTCGATAAACAACATGATTTGGACGTATATACCATTATACAAGCTGGAGATGGACCGGGTAAATCTACATCCCATAATGATAAAATTTCTACTCTACGATGATCGCCCAACGGCGCGCGGAGACTGGGGTGAGTTTTAGCGTGTAAAGTTACCGTCTTCGATACTAACTGCTATTATCAACATTTGACCCACATTAGATGATTGGTATAACGCTGCCCACGGAATTATAAACGCCCCCTAGCCCATCCGGTCAACATCAGATGACGTGTAGTAACTTCTAGAAGTACGTCTAGTTGGAATTCTTTTATATCGCGCTGATTGCCATAAAACTGTATTGCATCATCAATATAATGTATTTGGGGCTATAGATCACGTTCTGGAGAAAGCTGCAGAAAGAGATGAAAACATACTTATACATTAGACCATACTTTACTATGAATATGTGAATGAAAAAGTTTAACGTTGCTACACAATGAACAATACATATAGGACTTTGAATGGGCCCTAATAATGGCAATGTAGCAATAGAATTTAAAAAGTTATAGCCCTGCAAAGAAGGGGACTTTCTCTATAGACAAATAGAGCCGGCAACCTACGGTTGATAATGAATTTAACCCATGGCAGCCAAAGTGTTAAGATCTTGAGGTAGAAAAATGCTGTTTTTGAGGACTTGATTAGAAATACAAAACAATGAATTAAAAAAAAAAAAAAATTACAGAGGTGTTCCATAAACTCACAGGAATTGTGTAAAAGTGCCCAAATAGTGAAAGAAATAGTAAAATAGTTCCCCTTTAACACTATGATCGCCGATGACGAGTTAAGACGTCATTCCTAGCCATGCTCATTCTGCCGAAGACGCCGTAACTCGTCTTTGATATCAATATTTCAAAAATCTGTGCTCGAAATCATATTTCCCCTCCGGAGCCCTGAGACACACTGCAAAGCTCCACTCAACTCTCTAGCGGTTCAAGAGCGCCATCTGGTGGCCGGTCGGCAGAGCGCCAACCGGAAATGACCCTTTGAACCGGAAGTGCTCATCCATATGTGGTCCGGGCACTCGCTATCGTTAGAGAGACTCCGTCTTGACACAGTGAACATCGATCGGTGCAAATAACTCGAAAAAACAACATGATTTGGACGTATATACTATTATACAACCTGGAAATGGATCGGGCATTTCTCCATCCCATAATAGAAAAAATTCTGTTCCACGCTCATCTGCCAGCGGCGCGAGGAAGCCACGGTAAGATTCAGCGTTATATTCTAACGTGTTCCATATAAACTGCTATGATGAACATATGACCCACTTTGGATGAATCATCTAACGCTGCCCACGGAATTATAAACGATCCCCCGCCCATCCGGTCATCATCAGATGATACGTAGTAACTCCTAGAACCACGTCCAGTTGAAATTCTTTATCTCGCGCCGATTGCTATCAAACTATTTCATCATCAATATAATGCATTTGGAGCTATAAATCAAGTTCTGGAGAAAGCTGCAGAAAACGATAAAAACATACTTATACTTTAGACCATATTTTAGTATGAATATGTGAATGAAAAAGTTTAACGTTGCTACACCCTGAACAATACATATAGGACATTGAATGGGCCATAATAATGGCAATTTAGCAATAGAATTTAAAAAGTTATAGCCCTGCAAAGAAGGGGAACTTCTCCATAGACAAATAGAGCTGGCTAGGGATGGTAAATTATGAATTTAACCCATGCCGATCAAAGTGTTAAGCTGTTTTCTGCAAAGCTGTTAAAGCTGTTTTAGAGAGCAGTGCACTGAATAATTTATGTCAAGTTTCCCGGCTAAAGCAGAGCAAAGGAAAACAATGGATAGCCATTAAACCCAGGGAGCTCTGTTGAGCAGTTGAACAGACCTTAGATAGTAGATGAGTGTCCTCTGGGCCTTAACACTTTGATTGCCCAACCCGAGTTTTCTCGGGTTTACCCCCCGCGGGTTGAATGCCCATCACGAGAAAGTTTTTTTTTTATATTAGCGATCTGAATTCATATTTCATCAACCGAGTCTACCCTTGGAAATTCAGCCACCCCAGGCGCTCAGATGTGAAAAAAGCGCCCCCTATCGTCTCCCAGATGGTAATTCACCCTTTTGGATTGAACTCAATGAAAATGAATGAGAAAAAAAAACCCGGACTCCACATTTTACTTCTCACTCATGCAACCGGCGTAGATCAGCTTCACTCTGGAGCCTCAGAGCAGCGGGGGTGTTTTTACAGTATACGCGGTGGATCAATAAAAGGATAGATTTTTTCGAATGGCGATCAGGAATTGAAATAATCCATTTGGATACCATCTGATCTCGGGTAAGGAATCTATGTTACCAGTCTTAGGATAATCAGACCAGTCATGACGTTTAGGACCATGTACAGTTGACATTTTTTATATAACGTTGATCGGTATCAAACTGCATTTGATCATCTAATATATACATTTATGCCTATATCTCACGTTCTATGAAATACTGCAGAAAATGATAAAAACATATTTATACTCTAGACGGTATTTTAGTATGAATGTGTGAATGAAAAAGTCAAACGTTCCTACATCCTGAACGATAGATAATTGATGTTGAATGAGCCATAGTAATGTCAATTTAGCAATACAATTTAAAAAGTTATAGCCCTGCAAAGAAGGTGAACATCTCCATAGACTTATAGCGCTGGCAGAGAGGGTACAATGATAGGTACAATGCCCGGCAGAGAATGGGTTAAAGGCACTGGGTCCTATGTACAATATATATAGTTTTACTGCTATGTCCCTATGCTATACTTGCTATTACTAACTATATTATGCATTAATCACAACAAGTTATTTTCTTAAAGTGTCCTTTGTGTTTAAAGTGACCTATGGTGTGAGCGAGTGCACTGTGTGTTCATGTGTTTGATTTTTAAGTTAGACCCACATTAAAGTCAGGAGAACTACTATTTCAAGGATGGTATCTGTGTCAATGATTCCATTCAACCTCTTAACACCCCTTCACTCAGGCGGCGGTTACACCTTTCGTATCATTTTCGTATCGTCGTCATATGCGTTTCGCCGCGACGTCGTGCGCCTCGAGTCACACTTTCGTTTTTTTTCCATTTTTGTCACCCGAGCACACTGATGTAGTACAATGCCAAAGCAGTAGGTGGCAGTAGGTGGCAAACATGAAGGCAATTTCAACCAATCAGAACTTGAATGTGCCTGCAAAGCAAATGTCAACAAGGCGGCCACCATCTTTTGCCTAGTTACCCAATGCAGCAATTCTTTTTCAGCAAAGCCTAATAAAAGTGCAATAAACAAAACGGATACATTCACTGTGTGTTCTGCCTGTCATTTGTTGATGAAACAAAACTAACATCAACACAAGTGACCACCAAGAGCGGATAGTTTAGTCTAAAAAAAGATCGGTAGCATTGTTAGCTGCATGCTAACATCAATGGAGTATGCCATTATAACAATATAGCATTGTGGCTAGAAGCTAACGTTAGCTCACACTACTTAGCCAGCACCAAACTGATGATATCGCAAGCTATCAGTAGTTAGATAACATTAGAGACAACGCTGTGTGTATTAAACAAAGGTGAATAGATGACTGGGCCATTTTGTTTAATGCTTGTTAAGTTGAAAGAGGAGCTCTGAGCTAACAGGGTCTGAATCCTGATAGCTCACGTTAGCCAGCTGCTCATGCAATCGGTAATGCTAGCAGAATGAATGGATGTAAACTTTATTTAACATATTGCATATGGGTACAATACAATACGGCTCAATACAAACAATTGTTAAGGGAATGCAGACTGTTGTAGCTTGGACTGGGGTCCTTATAACAATAACTTGACAACACATGGTAGCTGAAGCTATTTGGGACACGGAGCTATGTCCCAAACACACACACTGTTGTCACCGGAAGGGCACGCAGATGGTATCTACTGCGCATGGGCGTTTTCGCAACAACGGCTCCGTGCAGACTACACGCTGTTGTCGACGCGTTTTTTTGCGTTTCTCCAAAACGCAAACACAATTTTGCGTTTCAGCCGTATCCACAAAAAAAAGCCAAAAAACGCATTTCTGTGTAATAGGGACATGAAACGTATTCAAAAACGTATAAAAAAAACGCCAGGAATACACTAGTCTAACCATGGCCTCAGAGAGGGGGGGGTAGAGAGTGACTATACTGTATAGGTGTGACATTGGAATGCCCAACCCCCCACACACACCATTTAAATGCTAATACATAGGTATTAGTATGTCAAGCATTGTGCCTGTACCCAAAAGTAACCTCTTTACTTGTTTTTTAAAGCTTTCTTTGCTTGTTGCTTGAGTAATTGCATAATTACTATTATGGCAACCTATTCCACTGTGAGATGGCCCTATACATAGCAGTATAAAGTATGTATAAATAATGTATAATGTATAAATAAAGTTATGTGGAATGACATAGGAAAAAAGTATTGAACACACTAACTGAAATTAATTCAATACTTAGTGGAGAAGCCTTTGTTTGTAATATCCACTGCTTCTAGGGTATTTACTGATGTCATTGATGTCATGTTTATTCGCATGAAACCACTTGTTATATGGCCAGAAAGAGAACATTTGCAAAAAACCATGCCAATGCAATTCAGAAAACATTTTGGGAAAAAATTTGTTGTTATTGTCGACTGCTTTGAGGTTTTTATAGATCGTCCATCTAACCTTATAGCCAGAGCAGAAACATGGTCTTCCTACAAGCACCATAACACAGTAACATTTTTGATTGGTATTACACCACAGGGCACAGTCTCTTACATTTCAAATGCATGGGGAGGAAGAGTTAGCTAGTTCTCGTTGACTGTGGCTTTGATATTCAGGACGCCTGAATGCCTTCTACAACAGAACTTTGTTTCCGCGTTTCTGGTTTCTGGTCATGTGACATGTACGCCCAATCGTGGGACCACAAGTTTATACACTGGTTAAGCTTAGGCGCTCTTTCGAAGTTGGTTAAGGTTAGAGTTTGTCTTAGAGCATGGCGATAGAACGCCTGCCCTGATTCCGACGGTTAAGCTTAGGCACTCTTTCGAAGTTGGTTAAGGTTAGAGTTTGTCTTAGAGCATGGCGATAGAACGCCTGCCCTGATTCCGACGGTTAAGCTTAGGCACTCTTTCGAAGTTGGTTAAGGTTAGAGTTTGTCTTAGAGCATGGCGATAGAACGCCAGGTAGTTTGCAGGCTGTTAGACCCGGAAATAGGCGCAGAACTTGCTGTCCCACGATTGGCGCACATGTCACATGACCTGGCCAATCAGAGCACAAAACTCGAACGCGGAAACGAAGTTCTGTTGTAGAAGGCATACACGCATTCAGGACACTTTAGGTTGCATAATGGCTCAGGTCAAAATCCCAGCCTTTACTCGAGGGAAGTCGCAGTTAGCTCCAATTGACTTATAAACCACAAGGAAAATTGCTCATGTTAGGATTCATGTTGAGCGTGTGATCGGTAGTGTGCGCCAGAAATATTGTATTTTGCGGGGGACATTGCCAATTGATTTCTTGATGTGCAAGGACAGTTTTTGTACCATAGACAAGATTGGACTCGTCTGTTGTGCTCTGGTGAACCTTTGCCCATCAGTTGTTGATTTTAATTGAAGTGTCTTGTTGTGCTCTGGTGAACCTTTGCCCATCAGTTAAGAGTTAAAATAGTAAATTGTATAGTAGTGTACATAGGAACCAGATTATCAGGAATTTAGCATGTCTTTTTTTATCATGCATATCTTGTGTCTTACCTATTTTATTCTTTTATATGCCTATTTTTATTATTGTATTTTGCACAATCAATGCGGGCATGACCACCCGCATTTCACTGTATGCCCTGGTATGCATGTGACAAATAAACCAGTTGTTGATTTTAACTGAGGTGTCTTGTTTTAGGATATGTAGATAAATAAAATCATTGTAAAGTCATTGTTAATAGTATTGTTGTGTGGTACAATACGCCATTCCCATCAGAACACTTGAATAACAGAACAGACAGTTTTGTATGTAACGTGAGGTGTAATAACAAAACAAAAAACACCAATAAAAATTGCATAAATAGTTTCAAGTTTCTTTAATAGTTGTCATACAGAAGTACAGAATACTTTTATACAAAATGCTTCTTAAGTGGTCTGCACACGGCGGGCGACCGACGTCGCCTGGCGATGCGATCGCCTGTTGCTCAAAGACAATCGCTTGCCCCTCCACACCAGGGGCGACCGTCGCTCTGTCTACTGTAGCTGGGGGTGTGGTTATTTGCTTCCCCCCGGGAGATATAGGAGGATGGACCCGTTATGTTGTTGTGAAGCGAGCGTATTTAATAGCAGGTAGCTGTGTTGTGCGTTACGAGGGAGTATTAACCTGTAAAACCCATAATTGAGCTGGAATTAAACCACTATACGAATACAACCTCTCCTCATTCTTCCTGACATTACTGCATGCCTGATCGCTACGATACGTTCATTACCACCGATTGGACAAGTATTGTTATGCAGCTGCTGAAAGAGAATGTTTTTTTCATGGAAGACGCAAACTGTTTTGTTCTCAACCATCATTTTCTTTGGACAATAAACCTTACAAACTACATCAGCTGCAGCCTGGACATTAAACTCTGTCAACATCCACAACTTCTTTTGTTACCCGAGTATTAAAACACTAGTAGGTGCATCGTGGCGCATTGTTCATTTATTAGTTAATAATAAGTTAAGCGGCCACTATAGCTTCTCAAACTAACGTTATTTATTTAAATTGTTCCCGTTAATAATAATGAACATAAGTAGCATGGTAATAATACGTAGGTTATTGATCAATGAATGTATTGATACATTAAAGGTGTACAAATGATACACCAGTAGAACTTCTGCACTACTTCTACTGTAGAAGTCATGTTATTTCCTCATTGTCCGTGTGCCGTCGCCTAAAAAAATAGGATTGGGGCGATATTTAGCGAGGCGACAGAAATAGCTTGCCGACCGTCGCTTCAAAATCTCCTGCCGTGTGTGTTCTCTCATTCATAACAATGGAGGAGATACAATTCTGTCGGTCGGCTCGCTAAAAAAATCGGTCGCCTGACTAAAATCGCTCGCCGTGTGGGGACCCATTTACTGTTGCGCTCCAGAGACTGTGCAAGACAAGATAAGTATGAAATAAAATAACATAGTAAAATTAGAAGTAAAAAAAATGAGGTCACAGTGTTCAGTTTAGACATATGTACAATGTTCGATGCAGAATAGACGTAGTTACCATACAATATACAATACTGTGCAGTGTACTAATATACAATACTATATAGTGCAAGGCAGAAATGGAGAAATGGGACGAGGTGCAATTTAGGTACAATTCACAGTAGGTGTACGAGTTGTAGTGCAAATCCTTTATCAATAAATATAAAGTGTAAGTGTGTTTGTGTGATCTAAAGTGTGGAGAGTGGGTGCTGCAGTGTGTTGTTTGTTTGAGTGAGTGTGTGCGTGTGGGTGTGTGTGCTGTGTGCATTTGATGGTTGTTGCATAGTGATTATTGTTCGTTTAGCAGCCTGATGGCCTGGGGATAGAAGCTTCTTCTGAGTCTTTCTGTGCTCGCCTTAAGACTCCGGTATCGCTTGCCTGACCGCAGCAGTTCAAAGAGGCAGTTGTTCGGGTGGCTCGAGTCCTTAATAATTCTCTTAGCCTTCCCCTTGCACCGCTTGTTGTAAATGTTCTGGAGGGTGGGAAGCCCCCCTCCAATTGTGCGTTCGGCTGAACGTGTCACTCTTTGTAGTCTGCTACGGTCTTGTGCAGTGCTATTCCCAAACCAGGAGGTGATGTTGCCGGTCAGGATGCTCTCTATTGTACATGAGTAGAAGTTCCTAAGGATCTTCTGACTGACTTGGAACTTCCTTAGGCGCCTGAGGAAGTAGAGGCGTTGTCGTGCCTTCTTCACAACACTGTCAATGTGTGTCGTCCATGTCAAGTCCTCGGATATGTGGGCTCCGAGGTACTTGAAACTGTTCACTCTCTCAACCGGTGCCCCGTCGATGCTTTATAGCAGCATAAACAACAATATAATCTCTTGTTTACAATACATAACATAACTATTATTATTATTTGATACACAAAATTGTCACCCACTCACAATATCCTCCTTCCAGAAATCCTCCTTCCAATGTGCTGCTTGTGCTCTGCATTCCTTGTACTCCACCTTTGACATTGCAGTAGGCAACAGCCAACACGCCTTTTCCTGCGTCACCGTCTTCGAGTCCCTCAACTTCACTGTTGCTTCAATGAGAAACAACAATGCTGCTACATGTGTGCAGGTCTCTCCCAGGCCAGCCATACATGTACAGTGGGCTCCAACAATCCTACCAGACTTTTCAGCCATTATCCAGGGCTCCAGGGGTTTTTCTCTTATTCATTGGGAATGGAGTACCTGAATAAAAGACAAGACAACCAAATATAAGCTTGTAAATAAAAAATGTGTTTGAATGAATGACAACTTTATTTAACAGATTGCAGAATTGGTACAATACAGTACGGTTCAATACACACAATTGTTAAGGGGATGCAGACCAGAGAAAGACGTTGTTGTTGTCTTGTTTACATCAGGGTCCCCCATTTTCAATTCATAGTGACATTTATGACATACATGACATCATGACATTTATGGCATAGGGACATACAGGTATATAGTACTGTTACATTTGTGACATATACGATATGCATAAATGATATGCAAATATACAGTACTGTACTGTTACCCATAGATCCTAACAGAGGTATGCAAATATACAGTAGCCTACTCATCAATTTACTTATTTAATCAATTGATTGAAGAGGGGGGTTTCCTAAATGTAAAGATCAGTTGATCTAGTAACGTTATTGAATCACCTACCTTGGCTTTCACAAGACACATGTCATTGATTAGCTGGTACTGTGCCTCTCTCACCCATCCACACACCATCTGGTTGTAGGCATCCAACCCTTTGTAAGCCTTAAGATCTTCATCCGTGTATGGGCTTGGCGAAAATACTAGGTAGTTGACTATATCTGGCTAGGCAACAGAAGGCAAAATTGTGGGGTCGCAACTCCAAGACGACGCAGCTAACTCGTATGGATCTTGATCACCTATTCGAGTTTGTCACAATATTGCGCCCTTTCCTGCTGACCAAGTCCTTCTCTATATGTGTATGTAGTTTATTTACTGTCTTTCGAGTTTCAATGCATAATCCATTCCAGACATAGTTGCATTCCAGATCCACCCTGTTGTTGACATGTCCTTAATTCTTTGAAAACATAACGTTGCTGAAATGAATAAGGAATGCAATGTTCGCTAGCTTACCATACCAACGTATTTTCATTCAACTGTAGCTCAGTACTGAGGCGGAAGTGACAATTTTTCAAAGTAAAAGAAAACAGCTTTTTGCGCGACGGATAAATGCAATTTCACGGAGAGAATATGTCTGGTGGCCATATAATACTGTATTATAGCTTACTTGAATGAACAAGTCTCCCTCCCCACTTTACCAGCGTATTTTTTATTCACAATAAAGTCTCTCTCAGTCTCGCGCCGTCCCAACGTTGACAGTGGCTTGTCTGTTATCAACACAAAGGCACAGTGATGAATGAGGAAGTCAACAGACTGCCGCCCGTCGACTTTGCGCCTCCAGGCGGCATAAAACAGAACAGCAGCCTGGTTTCCTTTTTTTTATTTGTCTTTTTCCCCCTCCATTTTCCTCCGATTTTCTCCCATCCCAATGTTAGTCGTATGCCAATTCCCAGTCCCTTCCTGGTCGCTGCGCACTTACCCCCCACAGTCAGATCATCTGGGAGAGTGGAGGCTACCACGTGCTTCCTCCGACACACGTCCAGCCAATCACCGCTTCTTTTCACCTGGCAGCGCGGATTCTCATTGAGAGGGCGTAGCGTGTGGGAGGATCACACTATCCCCCTCACGTCCAATCCGCGCTTAGCAGGCGCCCCGACCGAACTGTAGGAGTCGCTGTTTACAACGACCCGGACCCACCCCGCCAGCTTCTCCCACCCTCTAATACAGCCAATTGTATCAGTGCAGACGGCCAGCCAAGCTGGTGACAACCCCGGAGCTGTGAGCTGGATTCGAACAGGCGAACCAAGCTCACAGCTCCGGGGCTGGTGACGAACGCAATCTCTGCTCGACCACCTAACCGCCTAGCAGCCTGGTTTCCTAATGAATTCCAATGACGTGACATCACCATGCTCCATGCGCCCGTCGCGGCAAAGTGTCCATGAAAACTAAAGGCTTCATCTGTATGTTTAAAGTGAGTGTGTGCGTGTGGATGTGTGTGCTGTGAGTGCATTTGATGGTTGTTACATATTGTTATTGTTCGTTGAGCATCCTGATGGCCTGGGGATAGAAGCTTCTTCTGAGTCTCTCTGTGCTTGCCATGAGACTCCGGTATCGCTTGCCTGACCGCAGCAGTTCAAAGAGGCAGTTGTTTGGGTGACTTGAGTCTTTGATAATTCTCTTAGCCTTGCCCATGCACCGCTTGTTGTAAATGCCCTGGAGAGTGGGAAGCCCCCCTCCAATTGTGCATCCGGCTGAACGGGCCACTCTCTGTAGTCTGCTATGGTCTTGTGTGGTGCTATTCCCAAACCAGGAGGTGATATTGCCAGTCAGGATGCTCTCTATTGTGCATGAGTAGAAGTTCTTAAGGATCTTCTGACTGACTTGGAACTTCCTTAGGCGCTTGAGGAAGTAGAGGCGTTGCCGTGCCTTCTTCACAACACTGTCAATGTGCGTCGTCCATGTCAAGTCCTCGGATATGTGGACTCCGAGGTACTTAAAACTGTTCACTCTCTCAACCGGTGCCCCGTCGATGCTGAGGGGGCTGTAGTCCCTGACCCCCGACCTCCTAAAGTCCACAATCATCTCCTTTGTTTTGCTGACGTTCAGGGAGAGGCTGTTCTCTTGACAACATCCCGCTAAAACCTTGACCTCCTCCAGGTAGGCCCTCTCGTCGTTTGCAGAGATCAGGCCCACCACTACTGTGTCGTCATCAAATTTGATGATTGTGTTTTTGTTCTGCTGTGCCACACAGTCATGTGTGTACAGGGAGTAGAGGAGGGGACTCAGAACACAGCCCTGGGGGGCCCCTATGTTGAGAGTGATGGATGAGGAGGTGCAGTTGCCTGCTCTCACCACCTGGGGTCTGCCCGTCAGGAAGTCCAAGACCCACTGGCAGAGGTCATAGTTCAAGCCCAGGTCCCTGAGCTTGGCTATGAGTTTGGAGGGGACTATGGTATTGAATGCTGAGCTGTAGTCGATGAACAGCATTCTCACATAGTTCCCCTGCCTCTTGTCCAGGTGTGATGCTGCTGTGTGCAGCACATGGGCTATGGCGTCCTCCGTGGACCTGTTGGGGCGGTATGCAAATTGCAGGGGGTCCAGGTTGATGGGGAGGGAGGAGCAGATGTAGCCCTTTACTAGCTTCTCAAAGCACTTCATGGCTATAGAGGTGAGAGCTACAGGGCGGTAGTCGTTGAGGCAAGCAGGCTTTGATTGAATTAACTAGCCTATACCTGAATTAACTAGCCTATACTTGAATTAACTAGCCTATACTTGAATAACTAGCCTATACTTGAATAACTAGCCTATACTTGAATTAACTAGCCTATACCTGAATTAACTGCCTATACCTGAATTAACTAGCCTATACTTGAATTAACTAGCCTATACTTGAATTAACTAGCCTATACCTGAATTAACTAGCCTCTACCTGAATTAACTAGCCTATACCTGAATTAACTAGCCTATACTTGAATTAACTAGCCTATACCTGAATTAACTAGCCTCTACCTGAATTGACTAGCCTATACTTGAATTAACTAGCCTATACCAGAATTAACTAGCCCATACCTGAATTAACTAGCCTATACCTGAATGAACTAGCCTATACTTGAATCAACTAGCCTATACCTGCATTAACTAGCCTATACCTGAATTAACTAGCCTATACCTGAATTAACTAGCCTATACCTGAATGAACTAGCCTATACCTGAATGAACTAGCCTATACTTGAATCAACTAGCCTATACCTGCATTAACTAGCCTATACCTGAATTAACTAGCCCATACTTGAATTAACTAGCCTATACTTGAATGAACTAGTTTATACTTGAATTAACTATAGCTCGTACTTGAATTAACCAGCCTATACTTCAATGAACTAGCCTATACTTGAATTAACTAGCACATACTTGAATTAACTAGCCTATACTTGAATTAACTAGCCTATACTTGAATTAACTAGCCTATACTTGAATTACCTAGCTCGTACTTGAATTAACCAGCCTATACTTTAATGAACTAGCCTATAATTTGGCCTCGACGGTGACAAACAACACGATGGACCTGTGGCACTCTAAATGCAACACTGTTTTAAATCCTGTTCTAATCAAATGGCACCAGATCAATTAGGAAGAGGGCGGGTGTATATCTAGAGTTAAGTACTGTCTGAGCCGATGAAATCAAACTGTGTGTGTGTGCGTGTGTGCGTGTGTGTGTGTGTGTGTGCGTGCGTACATGTATGTATGTCCTCAGTGCATTTGGCAGCTCAGTCATGACCCAGATGGTGATCTATTTAGCAGACCATATTTAGAGTTTCCCAGACTCGCCAGGGGATCGTCACATTCAATCCCCTGAACATTCAAATGCACACGCGCACACACACACACACACACACACACACACACACACACACACACACACACACACACACACACACACACACACACACACACACACACACACACACACACACACACACACACACACACACACACACACACACACACACACACACACACACACACACACACACACACACACACACACACACACACACACACACACACACACCCTTACACTCACCCCAGGGCTGGGACAAACAAACATCTACTCGGCAGCACGACTTTGCGTTCCTGGAATCCTCGGCAGTGGGTCAGAGACGGTGCTGTGAAGTAGTTGGATGTGTTGATTTATTTGAATCTCATGTCTCTCGTATCCTGGTACAGTACGTGTGTAAACAGTCACCTCATGTGTCTCGTATCATGGTATCCTGGTACAGTACGTGTGTAAACAGTCACCTTATGTGTCTCGTATCATGGTATCCTGGTACAGTACGTGTGTAAACAGTCACCTTATGTGTCTCGTATCATGGTATCCTGGTACAGTACGTGTGTAAACAGTCACCTTATGTGTCTCGTATCATGGTATCCTGGTACAGTACGTGTGTAAACAGTCACCTTATGTGTCTCGTATCATGGTATCCTGGTACAGTACGTGTGTAAACAGTCACCTTATGTGTCTCGTATCATGGTATCCTGGTACAGTACGTGTGTAAATCATACACAGTAGCCTGCATGTGTTACATGTGTAAATCATACACAGTACATGTGTAAATCATACATGGTACATGTGTAAATCATACATGGTACAGTACATGTTTAAATCATACACAGTACATGTGTAAATCATACATGGTACAGTACATGTGTACATCATACATGGTACAGTGCATGTTTAAATCATACACAGTACATGTGTAAATCATACAGTACATGTGTAAATCATACAGTACATGTGTAAATCATACATGGCACAGTACATGTGTAAATCATACAGTACATGTGTAAATCATACATGGTACAGTACATGTTTAAATCATACACAGTACATGTGTAAATCATACAGTACATGTGTAAATCATACATGGTACAGTACATGTGTAAATCATACAGTACATGTGTAAATCATACATGGCACAGTACATGTGTAAATCATACATGGTACAGTACATGTGTAAATCATACAGTACATGTGTAAATCATACATGGCACAGTACATGTGTAAATCATACATGGCACAGTACATGTGTAAATCATACAATACATGTGTAAATCATACATGGTACAGTACATGTGTAAATCATACATGGCACAGTACATGTGTAAATCATACATGGTACAGTACATGTGTAAATCATACATGGCACAGTACATGTGTAAATCAGTGCACAATGCTGCTGCCACTTGCTGTCCAGATGTGCATATTGCACTTAGTGCAGCTGCAGCATAATTGAAAAGCCTGTACCGCTATTGACAACATCTGCACTAAGGCGTGCCGACATGTATGTACACTGGCCTGTAGCCTACTGTATATATAGATATTTTACAATTAAATAAATAGATTAAATGAACACTTTAATTAATTAATTAATTAATTAATTAAATAAATACATAAATACATTATTCTAGTGTCATGAGCTCAATTTGTAGTGAAAAGTGAAAAATGTCTTTAAAATGCTTATATTGTGCCGGGCATTGTCTGTCTTCACTTGTAACCTACCTGTACAGAAAGGGCATGTTAATAACCGCGTGTTAATCCCCCTGCTGACAGACAGCTGGCACACACACACACACACACACACACGCACGCACACGCACCACACACACACAAACTCTCTCTCTAGCTCAACCTTGTGGCATAAACTTGCTCAATCACCCTCCAGTACTACAGTGATGCGTGTTAAAATGCCACGTCAAACAGATGCAGTAAGGCGAGCATGAACACACGCACACGCACGCACGCACACACACACGCACGCACGCACACGCACACACACACACACACACACACACACACACACACACACACAACACGCACATTTACAACAGGTGCATGCCCTGCTATTCACCTGATGCGGTTGAACTAATGACTCTTTGAATGGGAATCCCTGTTTACATAGCCGTGAGGTAGCAGCTCTACGCAGTGTGTGTGGAGAGAGAGAGAGAGAGAGAGAGAGAGAGAGAGAGAGAGAGAGAGAGAGAGAGAGAGAGAGAGAGAGAGAGAGAGAGAGAGAGAGAGAGAGAGAGAGAGAGAGAGAGAGAGAGAGAGAGAGAGAGAGAGAGAGAGAGAGAGAGAGAGAGAGAGAGAGAGAGAGAACGTTAACGCCGCCATTTTAGTACTGGGAGATTTCAATAGCGCCAATCTGAGAAAGGTATTGCCTGATTTCTACCAGCATGTGACTTGCAACACCAGAGGCGGTAACATCCTAGATCACTGTTACACGCAATTTAAAGGTGCTACAAGGCTCATTCTGATAGTGGCTTTGGCAAGTCAGATCACGCATCCATTTTCCTTACACCAAAGTACAGACAAAGAATTAAAAGTACTCCCGTAGTCTCGCGAGAGGTGCAGAAATGGGATGTGACGTCAGAGGATACGATCCGGTCAGTGTTCCACAACACAGACTGGATTGTATTCCGCGACACAGATAACATTAATGCCTACACGGAGACAGTGCTGGACTATGTCTGTACTAGGGTGAAAGAAACAATCCCCACTACCAAAATGAAAGTTTACCCAAATCAAAAACCCTGGGTAGACAAATCCGTCCG
>NC_140168.1:14130606-14150838 GCF_963971535.1 Notolepis coatsorum | reverse complement strand
AAGGGTTAACAGTTGACCGTCTCCATCACGCAGGGCGAGCTGGCGATCTCCTCTGAGATGGAGCAGCTTCAGACGGCCCTGTTCTTCGACAACGTGCCCGACACCTGGACCAAGCTGGCCTACCCCTCCATATACTCCCTGGCTCCATGGTCTGTCTGTGGGCCTCTACCCCTCCATCTACCCCCTGGCTCCATGGTCTAGAAATATATATATATATATTAAACACAGTATTAGACATGATTTATTGCATCTATAGATAGGCAGCAGTGTGTAAAGTACTTTCTTTTGGACCCGGTCCAGGTCCTAGCCACTGAACACAAAAACAAAAAGGAACCCTGTCTGGTACCCCTCCATATACCCCCTGGCTCCATGGTCTGTCTGGGGGCCTCTACCCCTCCATCTACCCCCCTGGCTCCATGGTCTGTCTGGGGGCCTCTACCCCTCCATCTACCCCCTGGCTCCATGGTCTGTCTGGGGGCCTCTACCCCTCCATATACCCCCTGGCTCCATGGTCTGTCTGGGGGCCTCTACCCTCCATATACCCCCTGGCTCCATGGTCTGTCTGGGGGCCTCTACCCCTCCATATACACCCCTGGCTCCATGGTCTGTCTGGGGGCCTCTACCCCTCCATATACACCATGGCTCCCTGGTCTGTCTGGGGGCCTCTACCCCTCCATATACACCCTGGCTCCCTGGTCTGTCTGGGGGCCTCTACCCCTCCATCTACCCCCTGGCTCCATGGTCTGTCTGGGGGCCTCTACCCCTCCATCTACTCCCTGGCTCCATGGTCTGTCTGGGGGTCTCTACCCCTCCATCTACCCCCTGGCTCCATGGTCTGTCTGGGGGCCTCTACCCCTCCATATACCCCCTGACTCCATGGTCTGTCTGGGGGCCTCTACCCCCTCCATATACACCCTGGCTCCATGGTCTGTCTGGGGGCCTCTACCCCTCCATATACACCCTGGCTCCATGGTCTGTCTGGGGGCCTCTACCCCTCCATATACACCCTGGCTCCATGGTCTGTCTGGGGGCCCTCTACCCTCCATATACACCCTGGCTCCATGGTCTGTCTGGGGGCCTCTACCCCTCCATATACACCATGGCTCCATGGTCTGTCTGGGGGCCTCTACCCCTCCATATACCCCCTGACTCCATGGTCTGTCTGGGGGCCTCTACCCCTCCATATACACCATGGCTCCCTGGTCTGTCTGGGGGCCTCTACCCCTCCATATACACCCTGGCTCCATGGTCTGTCTGGGCCTCGCTCTTCCCGTCTGAAAGCATGGTTGTGTAGAAGAAGCTAATGGATCTTTGTGTAGAAGCTCATACAGTGTTTACCCGGAGGAGATGGTTAGCATGTTTGAATAGATACAGTGTCATGTACAGATCCTAATATTAGTCTCTACCTCTCCCTTTCTACCCCTCCCCCACTCTGTCTGTTACTGTGTGTGTGTGTGTGTGTCTCTCTCTCTCTCTCTCTCTCTCTCTCTCTCTCTCTCTCTCTCTCTCTCTCTCTGTGTCCCTCTCTCTCTGTCTGTCTGTCTCTCTGTCTCTCTGTCTCTCTCTCTCTCTCTCTCTCTCTCTCTCTCTGTGTGTCCCTCTCTCTCTCTCTCTCTGTCTCTCTGTCTCTCTATCAGGTATAACGATGTATTGCTGCGATGTAGAGAGCTGGACAGCTGGACTCAGGACCTGGCTCTGCCCAGTGTGGTCTGGCTGTCGGGGCTCTTCAACAGTTCCTTCCTCACTGGTAACACACACACAAACACACACACACACGCACACACACACACACACACACACACACACACACACACACACACACACAGACACACACACACACACACACACACACACACACACAGACACACACACACAGACACACACACCACAGACATACATACACACACACAGAACTCTCCGTCTCGTCAGCTCTACTTCACCTCCCTCTCTCTCTCTCTCCCTCTCTCTCCCCCCCTCCCTCTCGCTTCTCTCTCTATCTCCTCCTCTCTCTCCCCCTCTCCTCTCTCTCTCCTCTCTCTCCCCCCTCTCTCACACTCTCTCTCTCCCTCTCTCTCTCTCTCTCTCCCCTCTCCCTCTATCTCTCTCTCCCTCTCTCCCTCTCTCTCCCCTCCTCTCTCTCTCTCTCCCTATCTCTCTCTCTCCCACTCTCTCACTCCTCTCCCCCTCTCTCTCCCCCTCTCTCTCTCCCCCTCTCTCTCTCTCTCCTCTCTCTCCCCCCCTCTCTCTCCCCCTCTCTCTCTCCCCCTCTCCCTCTATCTCTCTCTCCCTCCCTCTCCCCCTCTCTCTCTCCCTCTCTATCTCCCTCTCTCTCTCTCTCATCTCCCCCTCTCTCTCCCCTCTCTCTCTCCCCCTCTCCCTCTCTCTCCTCTCTCTCTCTCTCCCCCCTCTCTCTCTCCCTCTCTCTCTCCCCCCTATCTCTCTCATCCTCTCTCTCCCTCTCTCTCTCCCCCTCTCCTCCCTTCCTCCTCTCTCTCTCGCTCTCTCTCTCCTCTCTCTCTCCTCTCTCTCTCTCTCTCTCTCCCCCCCCCTCTCTCTCTCCCCCCTCTCTCTCTCTCCTCTCTCTCTCCCCCCTCTGTCTCTCTCTCTCCCCCTCCCTCTCTCTCTCACCCCCCCCTCTCTCTCTCTCTCTCTCTCTCTCTCTCTCCTCTCTCTCCCTCTATCTCTCTCTCCCCCTCTCTCTCTCTCCCCCCCTCTCCTCTCTCCTCTCTCTCCCCCCCCTCTCCTCTCCCCCATCCCCCCTCTCCCCCCCCCCCCTCTCTCTCTCTCTCCCCCTCCCCCCCTCTCCTCTCTCTCTCCCCCTCCATCTCCCCCCTCTCCTCTCTCTCTCCCCCCTCTCTCTCTCTCTCTCTCTCTCTCTCCCCCTCTCTCCTCCCCCTCCCCCCTCACCCCCCCCCTCTCTCTCTCTCTCCTCCACAGCGGTGATGCAGTCCCTCGCCCGTAAGAACGAGTGGCCCCTGGACAAGATGAACCTGACGGTGGACGTGACCAAGAAGTTTAAGAGGAGTTCAACCAGCCGGCCAGGGAGGGGGCCTACGTGTACGGCCTGTACATGGAAGGTAGAGAGACACACACGCACAGTCTCTCTCTCTCTCTCTAGATTAGATTAGATTAGATTCTCATTTATATTGTCATTACGCAGCACAAGTACAGTACGGTGAGTTTGGCATCCAACCAGAGTGCAAATGTAAACAGTAGGGATGTCTGATATTATCGGCCTACCGATATTATCGGCCGATATCAGCAATAAAATGTGATATTTTATCGGTTTAATTTTTTTTTTCTTTTTACATTTCTATAACCTTTATTTACCCAGGCAAGCAAGTAAGAACAAATTCTGATTTTATTTATTGTCAAAAGTATGCATAATGTTGTGTTAATTCCACAACAAGAGATATGTAATGTAATGTATTCCATTTTTTGGGGGGGGGGGGAACCCTGCATATATCGGTATCGGTTGATACCTTATCATGCTGTGATGTTATGCATACACATGTAAATGATGTTCATTAATTTGCATTGTCCTTAATAAACAAATCTTAAATCTTAATCTTATATCTGTTGATATCGGTATCGGAAATTAAGAGTTGGACAATATCGGTATATCGGTATCGGTAAAAAAAAGCCAATATCGAGCATCCCAAGTAAAGTGCCATAATTGTACATGCTATCATAGGTATATAAGTAGGAATATAGACGGAGTATATGCAGGTATATTCAGACAGATATGGATATGATGCAGTAAATATTGTAACTGTATATAATATACAGGCCTATAGTGTATACACTGTATGTATCCTTTAAAGGCCCAATCAGTGATCCAAATGGAAACAACCAGATCCATGTTTCTTTCTGAATGCTTTCTGGATGGAAATGTTTTTATCGTTGCTATCGCTGCTACTTCGCTACACACACAAAAAAGTGCTATTTTACAATTGGTTCTGCCTCTTTGCCACTCGGCTGTGATTATTGTATCATAAGTATTGTTTTTTGTATTTATTTTATGCCATTGCTTTTGTTTTGTCCTATTTCATTGCTGTCGGGGCAAACAGAATCTCACTCTTTTGTGCTGCAACAACATGCAACATGTATAATGAGTCATAATAAAGATCTGAATCTGAAACGGGGAAACAAAGATAAGAAATAGGAATGGAGACACGATTTCTCACAAAATATGTTTTTTCACCGTATTTTGGCGAAAGGTTTGCTTTATATAATATATCATTCGCCTTACAATGATTTGAGAAAGTTCCAAAAAGCTTATATTTTATCTACAGATCAAACCCTACAAGAACGTATGTAAATATACCCTACATTTATGTGTTAAAGAAATCACAGTTTGGGACTTTAAAAGAAGACGCCAACATTTTGGGAAATTAGCTCACCGTCTTCTCCAGAGAGAGAGACAAGAAGATGGATACCAGTCTCCTCTCTGTGCGTTCAGTAGAACAGTGGTTCCCAAAGTCGGGGTCGAGATGATTAAAAAAAAAAAAAAAAATTTTTTATTTTATTTTTATTTTATTTTTGTCAGGCCACTGAACTTAGAAGCAGGCCAGGACAGTGTTTCTAGTTGTATTCTATTCTATTGTATTCTAAAATGTGACTATATGGTTTTATATTAACTTAATAAATAAACAAAAACAAAAAAATCTACTTATTTCAACGAACATTTCAAACTAAATAACAGATTATGCACATAAAACGCTGAAAACAACCGAAGCAACAATAGTATTTTAATGAGGCTATTATTATTATTATTTTGCAACAAGTTAGCCCTCTCATAAATAGCACATATAAATGAATAACTAACTTGAACTAACTTAATAGGATTGAAGTGATATTTGGCTTAAAAAATCGGTCGTCTGGCAAAAAAAAAAAAAAAAAAAAGCCTGACGATGTGCATTGGGCCGCGGCTCTCTGACGCCTTATTTTCTGGGTCCCGGCCTGAAAAGTTTGGGAACCCCTGCAGTAGAAAGCTATCTGGCTGCACGTTAGCCTAGCTTAGCACAATGAATGGAAGCGGACATGAATGAATGAATGAATGAATGAATGAATGAATGAATGAATGAATGAATGAATGAATGAATGAATGAATGAATGAATGAATGAATGAATGAAAACTTTATTTAACAGATTGCAGAATTGGTACAATACAGTACGGCTCAATACACACAATTGTTAAGGGGATGCAGACCAGATAAACACTTTTGTCTTGTTTCCATCAGGGTCCCCCGTTTTCAATTCATAGTGACATTTATGACATACACGACATACATGACATTTATGGCATAGGAACATACATGACATACAGGTATTTAGTGACCGGTTAGCCTAGAGGCATTGTCCAACTAACACCTCTCCCCCGAAGGCTAACCGGTCATGTCCGCTTCCATTCATTGTGCTAAGCTAGGCTAACGTGCAGCCAGATAGCTTTCTACTGAACGCACACAGAGAGGAAACTGGTATCTATCTTCTTGTCTCTCTCTGGAGAAGACGGTGAGCTAATTTCCCAAAATGTTGGCGTGTTCGTCTTCAATCGTTCTATATTCCTTAAAGACTATTAATGAACTTTCTCCTTTGCCTTTTTTTTCTTTTTTTTTTTACTTCCTCCTCTCTCTCTTCTGCTCTCTCTCTCTTCTGCTCTCTCTCTCACTCACACCTCCGTTCTTCTCCTCTCTCTTCTGCTCTCTCTCTCTCTTACTCACACCTCCGTTCTTCTCCTCTCTCTTCTGCTCTCTCTCTCACTCACACACACCTCCGTTCTTCTCCTCTCTCTCTCTTCTGCTCTCTCTCTCTCTTACTCACACCTCCGTTCTTCTCCTCTCTCTTCTGCTCTCTCTCTCTCTCTCTCACACACACCTCCGTCCTTCTCCTCTCTCTCTCTTCTGCTCTCTCTCTCACTCACACACACCTCCGTCCTTCTCCTCTCTCTCTCTTCTCCTCTCTCTCTCTTCTGCTCTCTCTCTCACTCACACACCCCTCCGTCCTTCTCCTCTCTCTCTCTTCTGCTCTCTCTCTCTCTCACACCCCTCCTCCGTCCTTCTCCTCTCTCTCTCTTCTGCTCTCTCTCTCTCACACACCCCTCCGTCCTTCTCCTCTCTCTCTTCTGCTCTCTCTCTCTCTCACACACCCCTCCGTCCTTCTCCTCTCTCTCTCTCTTCTGCTCTCTCTCTCTCTCACACACCCCTCCCTCCTTCTGCTCTCTCTCTCTTCTGCTCTCTCTCTCTCTCACACACCCCTCCGTCCTTCTGCTCTCTCTCTCTTCTCCTCTCTCTCTCTTCTCCTCTCTCTCTCTTCTCTCTCTCTCTCACACACCCCTCCGTCCTTCTCCTCTCTCTCTCTTCTCCTCTCTCTCTCACTCCCTCCGTCCTTCTCCTCTCTCTCTCTTCTGCTCTCTCTCTCTCTCTCACACCCCTCCGTCCTTCTCCTCTCTCTCTCTTCTGCTCTCTCTCTCTCTCACTCCCTCCGTCCTTCTCCTCTCTCTCTCTTCTGCTCTCTCTCTCTCTCTCTCACTCACCCCTCCGTTCTTCTCCTCTCTCTCTCTTCTGCTCTCTCTCTCTTCTGCTCTCTCTCTCTTCTCCTCTCTCTCTCTTCTGCTCTCTCTCTCTCTCTCACACACCCCTCCGTCCTTCTCCTCTCTCTCTCTTCTGCTCTCTCTCTCTCTTCTCCTCTCTCTCTCTTCTGCTCTCTCTCTCTTCTCCTCTCTCTCTCTTCTGCTCTCTCTCTCTCTCTCTCACACACCCCTCCGTCCTTCTCCTCTCTCTCTCTTCTCCTCTCTCTCTCTTCTCCTCTCTCTCTCACTCCCTCCGTCCTTCTCCTCTCTCTCTCTTCTGCTCTCTCTCTCTCTCTCTCTCACACCCCTCCGTCCTTCTCCTCTCTCTCTCTTCTGCTCTCTCTCTCTCTCTCACTCCCTCCGTCCTTCTCCTCTCTCTCTCTTCTGCTCTCTCTCTCTCTCTCACTCACCCCTCCGTTCTTCTCCTCTCTCTCTCTTCTGCTCTCTCTCTCTTCTGCTCTCTCTCTCTTCTCCTCTCTCTCTCTTCTGCTCTCTCTCTCTCTCTCTCACACACCCCTCCGTCCTTCTCCTCTCTCTCTCTTCTGCTCTCTCTCTCTTCTGCTCTCTCTCTCTTCTCCTCTCTCTCTCTTCTGCTCTCTCTCTCTCTCTCTCACACACCCCTCCGTCCTTCTCCTCTCTCTCTCTTCTCCTCTCTCTCTCTTCTCCTCTCTCTCTCTTCTCCTCTCTCTCTCTTCTGCTCTCTCTCTCTTCTCCTCTCTCTCTCTTCTCCTCTCTCTCTCTTCTCCTCTCTCTCTCTTCTGCTCTCTCTCTCTCTCTCTCTCACCCCTCCGTTCTTCTCCTCTCTCTCTCTTCTCCCCTCTCTCTCTTCTGCTCTCTCTCTCACACCCCTACGTCCTTCTCCTCTCTCTCTCTTCTCCTCTCTCTCTCTTCTGCTCTCTCTCTCTCTCTCACACCCCTCCGTCCTTCTCCTCTCTCTCTCTTCTGCTCTCTCTCTCTCTCACTCACACACCCCTCCGTCCTTCTGCTCTCTCTCTCTTCTGCTCTCTCTCTTCTCCTCTCTCTCTCTTCTGCTCTCTCTCTCTCTCACTCACACACCCCTCCGTCCTTCTGCTCTCTCTCTCTTCTGCTCTCTCTCTTCTCCTCTCTCTCTCTTCTGCTCTCTCTCTCTCTCACTCACACACCCCTCCGTCCTTCTCCTCTCTCTCTCTTCTCCTCTCTCTCTCTTCTCTCTCTCTCTCACACACCCCTCCGTCCTTCTGCTCTCTCTCTCTTCTGCTCTCTCTCTTCTCCTCTCTCTCTCTTCTGCTCTCTCTCTCTCTCACACACCCCTCCGTCCTTCTCCTCTCTCTCTCTTCTCCTCTCTCTCTCCTCTCTCTCTCTCTCACACACCCCTCCGTCCTTCTGCTCTCTCTCTCTTCTGCTCTCTCTCTTCTCCTCTCTCTCTCTTCTGCTCTCTCTCTCTCACACACCCCTCCGTCCTTCTCCTCTCTCTCTCTTCTGCTCTCTCTCTCTCTCACACACCCCTCCGTCCTTCTCCTCTCTCTCTCTTCTGCTCTCTCTCTCTCACACACCCCTCCGTCCTTCTCCTCTCTCTCTCTTCTGCTCTCTCTCTCTCACACACCCCTCCGTCCTTCTCCTCTCTCTCTCTTCTGCTCTCTCTCTCTCTCACACCCCTCCTCCGTCCTTCTCCTCTCTCTCTCTTCTGCTCTCTCTCTCTCTCACACACCCCTCCGTTCTTCTCCTCTCTCTCTCTTCTGCTCTCTCTCTCACTCACACACCCCTCCGTCCTTCTCCTCTCTCTCTCTTCTGCTCTCTCTCTCACTCACACACCCCTCCGTCCTTCTCCTCTCTCTCCACCACCGTGGTCGGTCGCCTCCCTTCCCCTCCTCTCTCTCATCTCTCTCTCTCTCTCTCTCTCTCCCCCCCCTCTCTCTCTCCCCCCCTCTCTCTCTCCTCTCTCTCTCCCCCTCTCTCTCCCCCCTCTCTCTCCCCCCCCCCCTCTCTCTCTCTCCCCCCCAGGGGCGAGGTGGGACACCCAGAGCGGGGTGATCACCGAGGCCCGTCTGAAGGAGCTCACCCCGGCCGTGCCCGTCATCTCCGTCCGGGCCGTGCCCAACGACCGCCAGGAGACCAGGAACACCTACGAGTGCCCCGTCTACAAGACCAAGACCCGAGGGCCCACCTACGTCTGGACCTTCAGCCTGAAGACCAGGGAGAGGCCCGCAAAGTGGGTGCTGGCCGGGGTGGCCCTGCTGCTCAGTGTGTGACCCCCCTCCCTAGGGGTCAAGGTTCAAAGGTTAACTAACCCCTTTCACTACCACACTACCAACGGGGTTAACCCTTTCACCCAGCGACAATACAGAAGGTTAACCCTTTTCACTGCCACACTACCAAAGGGTTAACCCTTTCACTACCACACTACCGACGGTTAACCCTTTCCACTATCACACTACCAAAGGGTTAACCCTTTCACTGCCACGCGACATTCACAACCACACGACAGAAGGTTAACCCTTGCACTACCATAACCGTCTGTAGTGTGGTAGTGAAAGGGTTAACCTTCTGTCGTGTGGTAGTGAAAGGTTAACCTTCTGTAGTGTGTGGTAGTGAAAAGGTTAACCTTCTGTAGTGTGGTAGTGAAAGGGTTAAAGTGGAGTGTTTTATTTTAGATAAGCTAATAGTATTATGGACATCCAAACGCTTCACATGGAGCTTGGTGGGACAACACAGGCTTTACTGTACTGCTATTTATATTCACATCAAGTACTGTACACAGGGTTCGCACAAGGTCCTTGAAATGCTTGATTTTTTACCCAAAAAAAGCCAAGGCCTGGAATTCCTTGAAAACAACCCATTTTTTAACAAGGTGCTTAAAAATTTCTTGAAATTCAAATCAACCATTCGCATTGAATGTTTTGTTCATTCATGATCAAATTGTTCTGAATCGAGATATCGTTTTTTTTTCTGTTTTAATCAAATCTGACGAGTCGCTGTCTCGCGCGCTCCAACTGCTTTTCCTCATTTCTTTGCGTGTGATGCTCTAGCTGGCGAGCAGGCCAAGAAGATGCTTAAAAAACAGCATTTAAAAGTGAATTGTATCCTCCGAGTGACATCCTTGAAAATGAAAAAGTGATTGGAAAAGTACTTAAGTCCTTGAATTTTATTTTGCAATGTCTGTGGGAACCCTGTGTTTGATGTGTATACTGTATGCAACTACTGTTACTGTGAGCAACTACCTTGTTAATGTCTGCAACTACCATGTTAATGGGGACATATTATGTATTATGTTCATACATTTTATAAGACTTCCTTGAATCTATGGAACATGTTTTGTTGAAGGTTTCTTTTTTTGCAAAGAAACTTAAAGTTTAAATCAAATGTTAATGTTTTATTTTCCAGTACCTCTTTCTTCCATTGTATTTAAATCAGTTAATCGGTTTTAAATCAGCATTTTAAGTCAGTTAATCTACATAATCATACCCATTTAGTTTTGGGTTTATGCAAAATGTCTTGTTATTAACTCAGTGACATGCATTCTCCACATTGATCTTTTTACATTATGAGATAATGTAATAATATTAATATATTATACAGATTTGTACGCATGTTGTAACGAGCTCTGGAACGCTGGAGACGATCATAATACTGTTTTTCACCAACGACACAAAAAAAATTAAATGAAATGAAACCAATAAAAATTTGTCTTTTCGTTTTATTGAAAAATGATAAAATATACAGAGAGAGAAAATGCCAAAAAAAAAAAAAAAGAGAGACGTCACACATTTTGATCACAGTTATAGAATTGATTGAAAGTCAAAGCTTAATGTTTTGGACAAATCAAATCTAGAGTCTATACAAGAACCTCTGAAAGCAGGAAAATAGAATACCAGGAGGTCAGCCTTGCCGTTCGGCGGAGTGGCGTTCAAGAGCCCCTACGCCGTAACACCTGTACCGCTCGTGTTGTGCAGCCGTTTCAAATAGCACTTTGAAGTACACGGGTGATGCAAAATAAATGGTTTGGTTCCGGTTGCCGACCGACCCTGCCGATTTAGGTGCGACCCAAATGTATTTTATGAGTAAAAAAATATATATATATATATTTTTTTTGTTTATTTTTTTTTAACAGTAGAGTTTAGTTAAATCTTAGTCAAAAAGTGCAGTCCATGGCGGTCAGGTGGCGTAGCGGAGATTGCGCTCGTCACCAACGCAGGAGACGCTGGGTTCGAGCCCAGCTCTCGGCGTTGCCACCAGCTTGGCTGGTCGTTCATACTAATACAATTGGCAGTGTTAGGGGGTGGGGAAGCTGGCGGGTGGGAATCTGGCGTTGTGGACAGCGACGCCTACAGGTCAGGTCTCGGCGCTTGCTAAGCGGGGCAGGACTTGGTGGAGATAGTGTGCCCTCCCACGTGTTACACTTCACCAATGAGAGCCCTCGCTGCCAAGTGGAAAGAGCGTCACTGGCTTGACGGCGCACGTCTCGGAGGAAGCGTGCGATCGACTCGGGACGCCTTGTAACGACTGGTGGGAGAACATGCAAACAACAACCAGGTAGGGGAGGGGGGAATTGGCACAACGACTAAATTGGGACGGGGAGAAAATCTGAGAAAAATAGGAGAAAGAGAAGGTAAAAAAAAAAAAAAAAAAAGTGCAGTCCATGTCAATAATGAGAATATATAAAAAGCAAGTATTTCACAATATTTGCACAGTTCTCTGACGTCAGGATATTTAGTGAGTAGTATTTAGGGGTGGCATTTTTAATACTACTACCTTTGTACATTGTACTTTTGTAGTACAGTGTCTTTGTATTTTAACCTTTAGTATTATGGATATTAAACATGCTGGCAGAGTACATGCATCCATGTTGTCGTGGACGTTTTAATTAAATAAAGAAATTCCCTATCCATAGTCGCCGTGGGAAAAAATTCAATACAAAATGTAATTAAATAAATTCCCTACCTACTACCCATGGCCTTAACTGACAACCAACAGGAACCAAACAATTTATTTAGTTAGACCTGAAGTCACTCTGACAGCGTGACGAGACCACTAGGAGTCTTGTCTTTGTGTACTTATACTACTTCAGTTCACAGTACACACACAGGGGTCTGGGAGTAGTAGTATACGTTTAGCTTCAATACAAAATGAATGGTTTAACAAAAACAAAAGTGTGTGTGTGGGTGGGTGTGTGTATGTGTGTGTGTGTGAGAGTGTAGGCAGCTTTGTGTTACTGGAGTCCCTAATGCACATAGCTCAGTTATGTGCTCGTAAGTACGTAGGGATGTCCGATATTATCGGCCTATATTATCGGCCGATATTGGCATTCAAATGTAATATCGGAAAATATCGGTATCGGTTTAAAAAAAATATATATATATATATATATATATATTAGTGCTGTCAATAGTTTAAAAAAAATTACTAATTAATCTCACAATTTTCTGTAATTAATCTAGATTAAAAATAGCATTTTTCAATTTAAGACCGAAGCTTGTAACAAGATATTTACTTGAGTAAAATCATGGAATTAATGTAAAATCAACACAAATAAAGTAGATTTAGATTCAAATACTATTTTAATAGTAATATAAATCATATTAACAACAAAAATGTGTTCCATCTTCATGTCAGATGATTTTCAAAAAGGTGCACGAGTCGATGCAAAAAAAGAACAAGCAAAGATACTGCTGAAAGTTCAGAACGTTGAAAATGTTTCACTCCATAGATTAATCTAGATTAATTTATTTTAATGCTTTAATTAATTTAAATTAATCTCCAACGTTAAAGCATTAACTTTGACAGCCCATATATATATTTTTTTTACATTTATTTAACCTTTATTTACCCAGGCAAGCAAGTAAGAACAAATTCTTATTTTATTTATTGTGAAAAGTATGCATAATGTTGTGTTTTTGGGGGCGGGGGGGGGGACCCCGCATATATCGGTATTGGTTGATATCGGTATCGGAAATTAAGAGTTGGACAATATCGGTATCGGTAAAAAAGCCAATATCGAACATCCCTACTCGTGAGTCAAATGTTCATGTTTTGGCTTGTTTGTGTGTCTGTCTGTGTGTGGTGGGTATGTATTTGTGTGTGTGTTTGTGTGTGTGTGTGTGTGTGTGTGTGTGTGTGTGTGTGTGTGTGTGTGTGTGTGTGTGTGTGTGTGTGTGTGTGTGTGTGTGTGTGTGGCACGCACGCACGCCTCCTAGTCACTGTCATCGGACCAGCCCAGCTCCATCATGTCCATGGCGGTGGTCGCCATGTTGATCTTGGTGCCCTGTCGCACGCTGCAGCTCCGCGAAGAGTTCTGATTGGACGAGGATCGCATGCTCACCTGCACCCCGCCCGAGTGACCCATGACCCCTATCTCCGCTCTCCGGCCCCTAGTGCTGCTGACCCCTCGCTCGCTCCTGACCCCGTGACCCCCCACCGCCGCCGCCTTCAGGCCCCCCCCCATGTCCCCTATATTCATGTTCATGTCCAGGTCCCCCAGGTCGTCCAGGTCGAGAGACGACAGCATGTCCCCGAAGCCCCCCAAGCCCTTTAACATGGTCTGGAGCCTGCCCCCCTCCGAGCCCCCCTCCAACCCTCTGTCCTCCAGCCTGTTGTCGCCCAGTCTCTCGATGTCCCACGCACCCCCCTCCGTCTCCCCCTCCGCCTCCCCCATCCCCCCCGAGTAGCCCCTGAGTATGGTGGTGACCCTGCTACTCTGCACGCCCCCTCCTCCTCCTCCCCTCTCCCTGCTGTCTCCCCCGTCTCCCCCCCCCCACGTCCTCTCCTCCCTCTCCACCACTCTCCTCGGGAAGCTCCGGAGCGTCACCTGGACCCTCCCCACCCCGCCCACGCCTCCTCCTCCTCCTCCTTCCATACTCCCCCCTTCCTCCTCTCTCTCCCTCTCGACCCCCCACCCCTTCTCCTCTAGGGTCCCCTCGTCCCCCCCCTCCTCGTCTCCTCTGTCCTCTGCGAACCCGCCCTGGAACCCCCGGAGCATGGCGTGCAGCCGGCCACCGTCCAGCGAGCTCCTCCCCATCTCCATCCTCCCTCCTCCTCCTCCTCCTCCTCCGACGATGGTGCTGCTCCCCCTCTCCGTGTCTCCGTTGCTGAGGGTGCGGAGGATGCAGCTGACCCCCGCGCTGCTCAGGCCGGCACTACTCAGCCCGGCGCTACTCAGCCCGGCGCTACTCAGGCCAGCGCTGCTCAGGTCAGCGCTGTTAGACTGGGAGCGGAAGAAGGAGGACATGGGTGTGGACATGGGCGTGGACATGGGCGTGAAGAACTGAGAGGGAGGGAGAGAGAGAGGGAGAGGTAGAGAGAGAGAGAGAGAGATGGAGGTGTGGAGGTAGAGAGGGGTGGAGAGGTAGAAGTAGAGAGAGGTAGAGGTAGAGAGGGGTAGAGGTGGTGGAGGTAGAGACAGGTGGAGAGGTAGAGGTAGAGAGGTGGAGGTAGAGAGGATGGGGTAGAGAGGTGGAGGTAGAGACAGGTGGAGAGGTAGAGGTAGAGAGGATGGGGTAGAGACAGGTAGAGAGGTAGAGGTAGACAGGTGGAGGTAGAGAGGTGGGGGTAGAGACAGGTGGAGAGGTAGAGGTAGAGAGGATGGGGTAGAGAGGTGGAGGTAGAGAGGTGGGGGTAGAGACAGGTGGAGAGGTGGAGGTAGAGAGGATGGGGGTAGAGAGGTGGAGGTAGAGAGGATGGGGGTAGAGACAGGTGGAGAGGTAGAGAGGATGGGGTAGAGAGGTGGAGGTAGAGAGGATGGGGTAGAGACAGGTGGAGATGTAGAGAGGTGGGGGTAGAGAGGTGGAGGTAGAGAGGATGGGGTAGAGAGGTGGAGGTAGAGACAGGTGGAGAGGTGGAGGTAGAGAGGATGGGGTAGAGAGGTGGAGGTAGAGAGGATGGGGGTAGAGACAGGTGGAGAGGTGGAGGTAGAGAGGATGGGGTAGAGAGGTGGAGGTAGAGAGGATGGGGGTAGAGACAGGTGGAGAGGTGGAGGTAGAGAGGATGGGGTAGAGACAGGTGGAGAGGTGGAGGTAGAGAGGATGGGGTAGAGAGGTGGAGGTAGAGAGGATGGGGGTAGAGACAGGTGGAGAGGTGGAGGTAGAGAGGTGGAGGTAGAGACAGGTGGAGAGGTAGAGGTAGAGAGGTGGAGGTAGAGAGGTGGAGGTAGAGAGGTGGGGGTAGAGACAGGTGGAGAGGTAGAGGTAGAGAGGATGGGGTAGAGAGGTGGAGGTAGAGAGGTGGAGGTAGAGACAGGTGGAGAGGTAGAAGTAGAGAGGATGGGGTAGAGAGGTGGAGGTAGAGAGGATGGGGGTAGAGACAGGTGGAGAGGTAGAGAGAGAGAGGATGGGGTAGAGAGGTGGAGGTAGAGAGGATGGGGGTAGAGACAGGTGGAGAGGTAGAGAGAGGTGGAGAGGAGAACAAGAAGAATATCTTTATCATCAAGCACATTTACATACAGTAAACCCTCAAGTCTTCCTCTGCATTGAACCCATCCCGACTAGTCAGGAGAACATGCAAACTCTTCCACCGGGGGGGTTGTACCCAGGACCACAGAAGAAGAGATGGATACAGGTACATGTTCAATAAGACCGACTACTGATCAGAGATCTGTGAGTAGATGGATGTGACTTATACAGACTAGGGGTGTAACACCGCGTCCTGACAGCCAGCGAGCGAGCGGACTGGAGACGAAACCGCGCGCGACACTGTCCTGATATGACGCGGCGCGCGTGTCGCGGCGAGACTAGCCCGAACCAATCAAGTTTACCTGGAACAGGGGGCAAAGCAGCCTGCGATTCTCGACCAATAAAAAGTGTTTAGGGGCGGGACTCTGCCGCGTAATTCGCTCAAATAGAGACACAGCGGGCGAATGTTTGAGGGGTGAACGACGTCGCTGCTCAGTTCGCTGTCGCTCGCGGCAGGTCAGGATAGTCTGATTGACACGAATACATTTGAATCACTTTTTCTCGCTCGCGTTGCTCTGTGTCAGGACGGGGTGTAACGGTACACAAAAACCACGGTTCGGTACGTACCTCGGTTTTGAAGTCAAGGTTCCGCACCGGTTTTCGGTACAGTGGGGGATAGTTTGGCTTTCCATGGTCCACTCAGGGGTGATGTAGTGTGCAGTAACTAATTGTAGGGCTGTCAACGAATATTCTATATTGAAATTAATAATCGACTTGTAAAAAAAAATATAAAAAAAAGGATTATTATTAATTATATTAGATTGTGAAAAAAACAGCCCCCGGTGGGGGCGGTCGTTAGTGGTTAACATACCGTTGTATTCGCTCGGTACACTACACAGCCGTTCGGTACGGTACGGTACACACTGAAACGGTTCGGTTCGGTACGGATACGTGTACCTTTACACCCCTAATACGGACCATTCAATCTCTGATCAGTAGTCGGTCTTATTGGATGGTCTGTACAAGTCCCATCCATCTACTCACAGATCTGTGATCAGTCTCACTGGACGGGCTCTACTCACAGGGTTGTGGTTGGACCTCTCCACCAGCCTCTCCTCCCACAGCTTCAGCCTCTGCTCTCGCTCCTCCAGCTCCTTCTCCTTGGAGAACAGCTCCCTCTCCAGCTTCCTGAGGCGCTCCAGGGTCTCCTCAATCTCACACCTGCGTGTACAGTCAATCAATCAATCAATCAATCAATCAATCAATCAGTCAATCAATCAATCAGTTTTATTTATAGAGCACATTTAACCCTTCCACTACCACACTACAGACGCTTAACCTTTCACTACCACACTACAGTAGGTTAACCTTTCACTACCACACTACGGACGGTTAACCTTTCACTACCACACTACAGACGGTTAACCTTTCACTACCACACTACAGACGGTTAACCCTTTCACAACCACACTACGGACGCTTAACCTTTCACTACCACACTACAGAAGGTTAACCCTTTCACCACCACACTACAGACGGTTAACCCTTTCACCACCACACTACAGAAGGTTAACCGTCTCAAATGGCCGGACATCTCTTCACACCGCATTAGCACTTTAGCACCAGCAGTCCACTTGACTGCTGCACGAGCGTTCCTGATTCGTGCTCTAACGTCAACAAAAGCACGCGCAGCATTCGTGCAATTACGGAACATCTGGAGCTCAAAATAACTGACTCCCAACACCAAAGTCAGATTCTTTCAACACCAACGTCAACAATTGTCGTGGAGTACTACAGCCGCAACCATCAGGAACATTCATTAACAGCTGCCTGCGGAATCATCTCCACAGCCAATGGCCAGACACCATCAGCAACGGCGAACTCTGGCAGAGAACAATTTAGCTGCCCGCAGAAGAAGAAATAAAGATACGCAGATGGCGCTGGATAGGCCACTCCCTGCGAAAGCCCGCAAGTACCATCATCAGACAGACACGCCCTAACAGGGAACCCGCAGGGCAAGCGGAAATGGGGTTGCCCAAGAAACACCTGGCGCAGAGACCTGGAGGCAGACACCAAGACCATGAAGATGACCTGGAACCAACTGGAGAGAACAGCTCAAGACAGAGATGCCTGGAGATGGCTATTGGCGGGCTATGCCCCAGAAGGGGTAGTTAGTTAGTAAGTAAGTAAGTAAGTATGAGGGAACAACATCTTTTTCTCTTCCTCCATCTCATTCACAGTTTTGGGAACCACCGTTTTTTTTTTTACAGACCATGATAGAATTGCATAGCTAGAGGGAACAGCTTGGACCCAAGTTTAGCTACAGTCAGCTACAGATATTAGCAAACACTGCAACAGGCAATAAACTTGGGTCGACCTGTATGTTGTCGAGTTGAAACCGTCTGTACATGTAGTTCTTTGAATGATTCCATCTTATGTCATCATAAATCAAAACAAAAATAATTTTGAGGCACAGTGAACCAAACGTCTAGCCTTTGGAAACAGCAATGAAACAGTCATTTTCAGGTAGCTTTCTAGCTTCAAACAATGTTCCAGGGATCCTGTTTCTTTCTGAGTTTGTTTATTCAGTTGTGACAATAATACCTTTTGAATTTGTTCACTTTTCTGACTCTCCAAAAACTATAGTGCACCTTTAACCCTTCCACTACCACCACAGAAGGTTAACCCTTTCACTACCACACTACAGACGGAACAACGGGTTAACCTTCTGTAGCGTGGTTGTGAAAGGTTAACCCTTTGTCGTGTGGTAGTGAAAGGGTTAACATAGGAGAAAAAGATAAAAAAAAAACATACTCTGGAACTGCTTCCTGTAACTTCAACACGTGAATTATGACGTACCGTAAGTAAGCGAACCTTAAAATAGGTTTTACAATCTGCGCAACAGCCGGTAACCTAAAGGTTAAGAGGAGCTGGCTTTTTGACTGAAAGGTCACCGGGGTTGAACCCACACACCATTATTGATTAATTAATCTGACAGTGGTTCTCAAACTACGGGTCGCGACCCAAATTGGGGTCGCGGGTAGGTGACAGTGGGGTAAACAAAATAATAATAATAATAATATATATATTTTTATATGTTCTGGCAACATATCCTGGCTAAATATGCCTCGTTTTATAAATGTGTATCGATAACATACTGCTGTAATTACATTTTCTAATAAATATGCATGATCAAATTCAACAACAACGTGTGCTTTTATTTTGATATTCCTTTATTCCACGTTGAAATTACACGATGTGGGGTCCCCAAAAAAAATCCTAAATAAAATGGGGTCACGGTATGAAGAAGTTTGAGAACCCCTGAACTAGGGCATTGACAGGAATCACATTCTTCACTTCCCAACAACTAGGTGACCCATTGAAGAGCCTTTGAGCAAAGGAACTTCACCCACAACTTCCCCCGGGGGAGCTGCTCGGAGACCAATAGTGGAAGTGTGTGTGTTTGTTTGCACTGGGAAGCTCCCAGGTATGATGAGTGTGTCTATTTATGTGTAAGGCCTGTAAGGCGTAGCTGAAAAGGGATTCACTCAAAACCAGGCATCTCGTGTACCGTGTCATGTAAGTTGGGGATTGTGAGGTTAAAGGTTAGGGGTTAATGTAATGGGGTGGGGTTTAAGACAAGAGACGCCTGTCTTTTTTAGGGAGTCCACGAGCTGGAGAAAATGTGCTAGGTCATGCTACCCTCCCGTAAACAATAGTTGCAAAACTGTTGCAACAGGACAAGGCTTTGCCGCTCTTCCTCGCGTATTTCAGCTCAATTCCACTAGAGGGCACTGTGGGAGCTACTACAGGGCCTGACTGCCTACTACACACAAACACAGGCAATTCTCACAGCGCCTAAATATAGACAGACATCTGACGCACAGCCATACCTCCCTCTCTCTCTCTCTCTCTCTCTCTCTCTCTCTCTCTCTCTCTCTCTCTCTCTCTCTCTCTCTCTCTCTCTCTCTCTCTCTCTCTCTCTCTCTCTCTCTCTCTCTCCATACCTCTCTCTTCACTCCACCCCTATAGCCTCCACCCCCCCCCCCCTCCTCTCCGCTTGGCTCCTCCCTTGTCCAACTCTTTCCACCTATACTCCAAACTCCCATCAGAATTGATTGCCTTGCTGCACTTGTGTCAAACGCGCGTAGAATCTCTCACCTTCTCCCCTCTTCATCCCCCCTCCTCTCTCTCTCTCCCTTTCTCTCTCCCTCTCTCTCCTCTCCTCTCTCTCTCCTCTCTCTCTCTTCTCCTCTCCTCTCTCTCTCTCTCCTCTCTCTCCTCTCCTCTCTCTCTCCTCTCTCTCTCCTCTCCTCTCTCTCTCTCTCCCTCTCCTCCCTCTCTCCCCTCTCCTCTTTTTTTTTCTCTTGCTCAGTGTTTTTTATTTCACACACAGCCAGTACATTTCTGTCGCTGTTGAACCTCAGAACCTCGAGCCACCCCCCCCCCCCCCCACCCCCCTAACCCTCCTAATTCCGTATTTGACTTCTCACCGCGGCCGTGAACCTACCCCCCCCCCCCCCGCCCCACCACCTCCTCCTCCTCCCCATATCATTACAATCCTTCTCTTTCTTCTACTCTCCCTCTGCCCCCCCTCTCACTCTATCTGCCCCCCCCTCTCTCTCTCTGCCCCCTCTCACTCTCTCTCTGCCCCCCCCTCTCTCTCTCCCTGCCCCCCCTCTCTCTCTCCCTGCCCCTCTCACTCTCTCTGCCCCCCCTCTCTCTCTCTCTCTGCCCCCCCCCTCTCTCTCTGCCCCCCTCCCCCCCCCCCCCCTCTCTCTCTCTCTAGACAGACGGTAGAGTGGAGAGGAATCTCTTGCAGGGAGACTTTCCAGCTAGGCTTATTATAGCCTGAAGCCGGGTGCAGGGTCACTCACACACATTCAGCTCCTCTCTCCTGAGCCTGAAGTACCTTCGCAAAGCCCTGCGTTCGAGGGTGTGTATGTGCGCACGCACGTGTATGTGTGTGTGTATGTGTGTGTGTGTGTGTGTGTGTGTGTGTGTGTGTGTGTGTGTGTGTGTGTGTGTGTGTGTGTGTGTGTGTGCATGTGTGTGTGTGGAGAGGGTAGGGTGGGGTGTGTGTAAATGTGTGTGGAGGGGGTTGGGGTGTATGTGCGTGTGTGTGTTTGCGTGTGTGTGTGTGTGTGTGTGCGTGTGTGTGTTTGCGTGTGCATGTGTGTGTGTGTGTGTTTGCGTGTGCGTGTGCATGTGCGTGTGTGTGTTTGTGTGTGCATGTGTGTGTGTGTGTGTGTGTTTGCGTGTGCGTGTGCATGTGCATGTGTGTGTGTGTGTACCTCCACT
>NC_140168.1:14116270-14130406 GCF_963971535.1 Notolepis coatsorum | reverse complement strand
GGGGAAAGAGAGAGAGGGGGGGGGGGCGAGGGAGATAGAGGTGGGGGGAGAGGAAGGAGAGAGAGATAGAGGGGGGGAGGTGTGTGATGGTGTGAGTGGATACCAGGTTAGTCTTTCATGTAATTTAAATTACATGTCAATGATGTCTTTCATTGTTTCTCATATCACCACTGCTCTGCACACTGTACAAATACACACTGTATACACACTGTACACATACACACTGTATAATATAGCAACACTTTATATATACACACACACTGTATACACACTGTATCATATATTAACTCAATGGCTGCCAACAATGAGTATACTCGTTATAGCCCGTCAATCGAATAATGGCAACAACGAGTATACTCGTTATTGGATCGTTATTTATTTTATTTGCTATTTCCATTCATAAATCATCCAGGTATGCTGTGGTACTGTGTGGCAATGTGTCTGAGATCGCAACGGTCCGATACCACCGCCTGGTGGTATGCAGCCGGTGTCGTTTTCCTTTCTGACTCTGAGTCTGGGGCTGTGCGTCATTGAAAGTCATCCGGGCGGAGTTTTCTTGTAATCTAGATACCCGATCGCATTGAATCGCCTTCGGGACGCCAGATTTATTATGCTGTCGGGGGTTATGGCGTGGGCCAAATGGACATACGATCTAGCAGATGGCAATCAAATAATTGGTATATTCTTTTTGGAGTTTCATCGGCCACATGTAAGAGCAATTTATCGTCAATTTCAGCTTGGTTGTCCATTGTTTTCGTAGCCATCGCCCTGATCAGCGTATGCTGTTGTACTAACGAATGCCGTTATTGACAATCAATTAATCAGAGACGACCCCCCCCCCCCCTTTCATGCATTCATGATGGAACATAATATACCGATCATATGCATTTACATTTTTTATTGTAGCGTGTATAGGGACGAAATGCCAATGGATTAAGTATAATATGCGTCGTGGCCTAATACTAGCCTCCCAGGAATTACCCTAGACCACTCTAAAACCATACTTATATTCACCACGGTATAAAACGACAATGTATGGATGGAAAAAATATTCCCTTTTCACATCTTGAACGATAGATACTCGATGTCAAATGGGCCATAGTATTGCATATATAGCTATAATATTTAAATAGTTATAGCCCTGCAAACAAGGTGAGCGACTCCCACCGTTTACAGCGCTGGCGGTAGCTACTATAGGATGAGGCTAATGCATGGCATCCAATGAGTTAACACTTTATATATACACACTGTATACACACAGTAAACACCCACCTGGTCAAAGTTGTCCAGGGCAGCGTGCAGGTTGGCATGCATACCCGTGGGGGGCTCGTTAGTGATCTTGATCGCATTTTCCAGGATGCCCTGTGAGAAGCACACATATCATCATCATAGTCATCATCATCACCATCCTCATCATCACCATCACCATCATCACCATCCTCACCATCACCATCACCATCATCATCATCATCTTCCTCCTACCTGTGGTATGATGTGCTCCTGGGGAGTGGGGGCCGGCTCTGCGCTCATGAACACCCTGTAGTCGGGGTGACTGCCTTCACAGCAGCGCTCTAGAAGCTTCTCCAGTGCGCCCAGCCAGCGCGCCACCAGGTGGATGTTCTGAGGAGGTACAGAGACACATATAGGTTTATCTAGAAGCTTCTCCAGGATGTTCTGAGGAGGTACAGAGACACACATAGGTTTATCTAGAAGCTTCTCCAGCCAGCGAACCACCAGGGGGATGTTCTGAGGAGGTACAGAGACACACATAGGTTTATCTAGAAGCTTCTCCAGCCAGCGAACCACCAGGGGGATGTTCTGAGGAGGTACAGAGACACACATAGGTTTATCTAGAAGCTTCTCCAGCCAGCGAACCACCAGGGGGATGTTCTGAGGAGGTACAGAGACGTTTATCTAGAAGCTTCTCCAGCCAGCGAGCCACCAGGTGGATGTTCTGAGGAGGTACAGAGACACATATAGGTTTATCTAGAAGCTTCTCCAGCCAGCGAGCCACCAGGGGGATGTTCTGAGGAGGTACAGAGACACACATAGGTTTATCTAGAAGCTTCTCCAGCCAGCGAGCCACCAGGTGGATGTTCTGAGGAGGTACAGAGACACACATAGGTTTATCTAGAAGCTTCTCCAGAATGTTCTGAGGAGGTACAGAGACACATATAGGTTTATCTAGAAGCTTCTCCAGAATGTTCTGAGGAGGTACAGAGACACATATAGGTTTATCTAGAAGCTTCTCCAGAATGTTCTGATGAGGAACAGCCACACATAGAGCCCACGCATAAGACCCAGATGTCTAACCGACCCAATCTGTTCTCCCTAGCATTCAACCTTCCCTACCCATAACCACCCTCCTCCAACCTACCACCCCCTTTTCCCCTGGCCCTCACCCCCCTCGGTTTCCCTTACTTACTTCCCGACTGTCTCCCCTACTGGCTCCTGTGTTTGTTGTCTGTTACTCGTGGGTTTTATGTTCTTGTGTTTTCATATTGTTCCCTGTTTTCCCTGTGGTTCTATGTTTTTAACTTTTTTTGTTTCTTTGTTTCTTTGTTTTTTGGCTATTGTCAGCGACTTTTGGTAATTGAAAAATTCAAGCGCTATACAAAATAAATGAATTATTATTAGGGATGTCCGATATTATCGGCCGACCGATATTATCGGCCGATATCGGCAGTAAAATGTGATATCGGAAAATATCGTTATCGGTAAAAAACAAAACAAAACAATAACAATTTTTTTATTTTTATTTTTATTTTTTTACATTTATTTAACCTTTATTTACCCAGGCAAGCAAGTAAGAACCAATTCTTATTTTATTTTATTGTCAAAAGTATGCATGTTGGTTTAATTCAACAACAAGAGATAATTTTTACTTTTTTAATGATCATATTTTGCACAGATAATGCTTACATTTAGAAAGCTTTTTGAATGCATCCAGTGAAATTATTAGTTACCTGAAATTATTCCGTTTTTTTGGGGGGAAACCCTGCATGTATCGGTATCGGTTGATATCGGTATCGGTATCGGTATCGGAAATTAAGAGTTGGACAATATCGGAATATCGGTATCGGTAAAAAAGCCAATATCGAGCATCCCTAATTATTATTATTATTATTAACAGTCATTGTGGCTGATCTCAGACCTGCAGGATGACCCAGTGTCCCTCCTTGGCAGCCTTCTCCATGGCGACCTCGGCCACCGCCTCCTGGCCCTGACCCAGAGACACGTTGTGGAGCTTCCCCAGGTCGATGGTGAAACCCAGCTTCCTGCCTGGGGAAGAGAAGAGAAGAGAAGAGAAATCCTTTAATAATCCAGAGGGAAATTCGGCACTACAGATCGCTCACATTGAACAACAATAAACATTTAGGTAGTCAATAGGACTAAAAATAAGAATAAGAATATGATAATATTAAAAATAAGAATAAAATAGACATTCTGGTATGTACATTCTAAAATCTTAAATATACAACTATCCAGCCAAAAATATACAGAAATATACAGTAAAATGTACAGTAATAAGTGTAAAAAAACTGCGTTTTCATAGCAGCTTTTATCCAAAGCACTTTACAACTCATGCCCCACATTCACCCGTTCACTCACACATTCACACATCAACGGTGAAGGCGACCACGCAAGGTGCCAACCTGCTCATCGGGAGCAATAAGTAACGTCTTGCTCAAGGACACTTCGACCGGGAACATTCCGATTACCAGACGACCGCTCTACCTCCTGAGCCACTGTCACCCCCCAACTAGCAAGGTGGACACACGGGGGAGAAGGGGCATGAGGATGGATGGGACATTGCATGTTTCGTATCTTTGCTGATCAAAATCTAATCAAATCAAATGTATTTTGTACAGCCCCCCGAAATCACAACGAATTGCCCCGGTGGGCTTCACAGATCAAGAAGAAACATCACAATAGATCCACAACAGAAACCACCAGGAAAATCCAAAATGTTGCAACACCCCCATTCTGTAGTGTGGTAGTGAAAGGACTAACCCTTTGTCGTGTGTGGCAGTGAAAAGGGTTAACCTTCTGTATTGTTGCAGTGAAAGGGTTAACCATTCTGTAGTGTGGTAGTGAAAGGACTAACCCTTTGTCGTGTGTGGCAGTGAAAAGGGTTAACCTTCTGTGTTGTTGCAGTGAAAGGGTTAACCATTTGGTAGTGTGGTAGTGAAAGGGATAAAAGGGTATAGACACAGCCATAACTAATCACTTTGATAACGGGTCCGTTCCATTTATGTGTGGGAGGGTGAGCCATGCCGGTGGGCCAGTGAGAGGGCCCCCTAGCACACCTAAATGGAACAGACCCGTTATTAATGTTACAAGTTACAGCTGTGTTTACCCATCTATGACACATGTAAAAATATCTGCTGTGAAAAAGGTCTATATGTGAGTGAGTGTTATAGTATGTGTGTGTGTGTGTGTGTGTGTGTGTGTGTGTGTGTGTGTGTGTGTGTGTGTGTGTGTGTGTGTGTGTGTGTGTGTGTGTGTGTGTGTGTGTGTGTGTGTGTGTGTGTGTGTGTGTGTGTGTGTGTGTGTGTGTGTGTGTGTGTGTGTGTGTGTGTGTATATGTCTTGAGCTATGTTGACTATTGCTTCCATGTCTAGGAAGATATATTTAATTTAATTTGTATTTGTATTTAATTAAAAGAAAATTATTTATTTTTTGTTATTTTTTGTTATTTCAAGTTTGTGTGTTTATGGTTGTTCGAGATAAATAAAGATCAAATCAAATAAAGAATGTGTGTGTGTTTATGCAGTATATGTGTGTGTATGTGTGTGTATATGTGTGTGTGTGTATATGTGTGTATATGTGTGTGTGTGTGTGTGTTTGTGTGTGTGTGTGTATATATGTATGTGTGTGTGTGTGTGTGTGTGTGTTACCCAGTGATTCCACGTCCTTCAGCGGGTCCACTCCAGGTGAGAGGATGAAGACGACGGGGGAGGAAGGACCGCTCTCTCGGAAGGACTTGGCAAACTCTGTCTTCCTGCCCTCAGTGTACTTCACCCCCAGCTTCTCCTCTACAAAGTTCCTACACAGAGAGAGGGTGGGCAGATAATTATGAATAACAATCTCATTGGCCGCCAATCACGAGTATACTCGTTATTGGCCGCCAACGCTTGACCGCCAATATACGAGTACACGTTTTCTCTCGCAATCTATGGGAAAAGACTGAATTATCTAGGAAATGGGCGATGTTTAGCATGTAATAAACTACAAACTACAGTGTGTAGAAACAAACAATTTTTCCCATGTTGGACTCTAAGTAGTGTCTGCCAAATGAGCCACACCATTGTCTCCACAGCTATAATACACAACACACACACAGCTCTACAAACATCGTGAAACACCGCGAAAGTGACCATTTTAATTGGGCCTGCGGCAGAGATACGGAAAGTGTATGGCGATGAATGAGTTCAGGGATACAAATTATTAGCATTATTATTAGCATTCAAGAGTTATAGCGTTTGGAGACATAGGGTCTCCAAATGGCCATTTTGGAGACTCCAAGTGGACATTTTGGAAAAATACATAGACATACCATTAGAAAAAGTTGTGTAAAACACTCATTTTCTGTGGTATTGTTATCAACTTTGGACCAGGCCCTATTCCCCGTACCTGGTTCAACTAAGTCGATCGAGAGTCCCATTATCCAGATTCAGTTAACCCGATGTTTGAAGCCGGGATTTTCCTGTTCCTGGAACGCTGATCCAGTCTCGTTAACTCAAACCAGACTTGAGACTCTGGATAAGTGCGCGCGGCCGCTTCAGTTGAAAAGACAGCAGGTGTAGATCGCAGAAATCCAGATCTTCTAACGGCATTGATTGATTGATTGTTTTACAGATTGCAGGCGGCTCAATAGCCTTGCCGACAAGTTAAATGCATAATCTATAGGCTAATTTTAAATCCCTCATTACCCCAATCAATCAGATTATATTTCTTTAAACGTTCCTGCTGGCAGTAGGTTTATGCATTGAATAATCAAATGAGATCTTGCTAGCGAAAATAATTAGTTAAACTGTTATGAATAAGGATACGGCTCTCTTACCCATTGATTGATGTATGGTGGATCTTTTATTTATCTCCCCTGTGGTGTAACAGTTTCTGCTTTTGACTTTCACACAGGCGGCCCGGGTTCGAATCCCACTTCTCCTAGTCTTTTCCTTCTTTTTGCAATGTAGGAATAATTCAATTTGGTGCACGTTGAGAGCTATATAAAGAATGACATCCTCAATGCATGTAGATTTATAATATTTTAACTTAAAACTAGGCTACCTTTGCGTATAATCATTAATATTATATTCCAAAAAATTATATTGGAAACGTGGGGTTTCGAACACCGGTCGCCCGGTTGCCAGGATTGAGCACTACCGCTGCGCCACTGTGGCAGATGGGATAAATTCATTGTTTATACATTAATGAACGAGAGACCCGTGTTTAGAATATTCTTTATTTTGAATGAAGTTTTATCTCTTTATTCTCATTCATTAATGTGACGTCAACGGCTCATTCAATTTCTCAAATCCGTCAAACAGCGCATCTCATCAGACATTTTAATCCCAGTTACAATATCACACAAAATCCACAATCCACGCATAGACACTTCAATTTTATGCTTGAATGAAACAAAATCCAGGCGCTCCTCTCCTTCCTCGCTCCTCATCCACAGCGGAGAATATGAAAGGAATCAGAGCCAAACGAGCGATAGGTTTCAATCATTAAGGATATCCCCGCGGGATTCACATTTGCAATGCTGCGCGTTGTTAAAATAACCACATAATGTGTACATCGCACCGAGCGAGCGCCACGATATATATAACGTGCATTATTTAGGACAAAGTGAATTTAGTATCAGCATTTTGGGTCTATTTTACATTTCAAAAGCCCCCTCTGGAAGAATGGAGCACAAAAACGTAATTCAGAATGGTATAATGCAGATCGTAGACTGTGGGAATAATTTCAGGAAACGAGCTGTCACTTTCTTTGCGGGGGCGTGGCGATGGTTCATCCGGCTAACTTGAACTTAAACCCTGCTCTCGACCAGGCTCAAACTTTTTGATCTGTTGTCATGGTGATTTAGACAATCCAGCTTCGGGGAATGGGAAAGTCCGGCTTAAGTCAGACTTGACCGAAAGTTATCCGGCTAACTCAGTTATCCAGGTACGGGGAACGGGGCCCTGTACTAGATAAGGCTTTAGGCTATGGACCCATTGTGTTTTCCAGGGCATACCTATCAGCTGGAACCTGTAAGAGGCCTCTGTTTGCAAGATAATTCAAATGGAAGTAAAAAAAAAAAAGAACGGTTAGCCTAGGCATTGTCCAACTAACACCTCTCCCGAAGGTTACCCGTCACTGTCTGCTTCCATTGATTTGATGATTTGATTTGATTTTTATTTAGTACATACAATTTTTACAAAAGTATAAAAACAAGGGGTACAAGGATAACATGTGAAAGTATGTCGACTTGTTTCCAACATGGTCCCAAGAAGAATACAATAAATCACAAAGAAAGAGTTAAGAAGATAAGATAGATACAACAAGTAGATAAAATAGACAACACAATTTTCTGAAAGAGCCTCATTACAGCATATCATGTTCCTGTTCTTCAAGAGTGGTGGCCAAGCACCCACTGCAACCTACTGTTGCAGATGTCGCTTCACACCCCTCTTGAAGACAGCAATAGTGGGGGAGTTTTGGATGGCCCTGGGCAGAGAGTTCCACAGCCGGCAGGCTGTAGACAGAAAGCCATTCTGTGAATAGGAACCCTTTCTAGGCTCATAAACTGAGAGCTGTCCAGACCGTAACTGTCGTCCGTGGACCTGGCCACGCAGGACAATGCGAGAGCATAAATAACTGGGGGCAGATCCATTTAACATTTTATACATATGTCCCAGTTTCAGAAAGGAGACCCTCTGCTCCACAGGGAGCCATCCCACCTCATTGAAGTGACATGGCTCAATATGGGTTCGAGGTGGCAGATTTAGGACCAATCGTATGGTCACAAGGAAAGATGAAATTACTTACCTGGGTTCCATCCTAGAGGCTAATCTTTCCTGTGACAAAATGGCATCCAATGTAATAAAAAAAGTCAACCAACGAACTCGATTCTTGTACTGGATCTCCTCTCTGGTAAACAAGAATACCCTGAAGACTCTGGCAGGAGCACTCATTCAGGGGTACTACGACTATGCTTGCACCTCATGGTACCAAAGCACCTCAAAGGCACTAAAAACCAAATTACAAACATCTCAAAACAAACTAGTCAGACTACTGCTTGACCTGACTCCTAGAACCCACCTCACCCCTGCCCACTTTGACAACCTAGGATGGCTTAGAGTAGACAACAGAGTACAGCAACTTGCAATGGGCCTGGTCTACAAGATACACTACACGACCAAGGTACCCATGTACATGTCAAAATAGGTCAGTGAATAGGTCAGTGAATACCACGATCACAACACCAGAGGGAGCTCCACAAATCATGTTAAACCCAGATTTGGCTCAAACAAGGGACTAAACACGTTTAGCAATTATGCCACATCAATGTGGAACGCCCTACCCAAAGCTGTAAAGGAATGTGAATCACTACCCACTTTCAAAAACACTCTCAAAGAACACCTACGGGAGACTGCAATTCGAAACTGGCCCCTACGAATGTCCTAACCCAGTTGTACAGTAAATGACCAAGTATGGCTTTGTCAGTATTCCAATGTACAGTGTACAGTGTGTGTGTGTCCCCCACCCAACCCCCCCCCCCCCACCTCCAATGTACAGCCCCACCGACCCACCCAACCCCACCCCACCTACCCAACCTCCTCCAATGTACAGTTTCTATGTCAAATGTATATACACTCTTTTTCTGGACACTTTTTGTATCACAAACAGTACTGTATTTGCAAATCTGGTATGTCATAAATGTATAGATGTAGCAGTACTGTCTATCTGTATGTCGTGTGTGTCATATGATGAATTGAAAATGGGGGACCCTGATGTAAACAAGACGAAAGTCTTTCTCTGGTCTGCATCCCCTTAACAATTGTATGTATTGAGCTGTACTGTACTGTACCCATTCTGCAATCTGTTAATACATTTTTCAATCAATCAATCAATTAAAGTCTTATTTTGGCTGATTTGTAGCCTGTGTTTACTTTCCACTGTAACACCACTATACAAGTACGTACATGCATAATCATATTGGCTGAGGATCATGCAGTTGGCAAGCAATTTAAGATAAGAACCTCTTTTTTCTGTGCAAAGATTTCACCCTTGTGTTAACTTTTTTGATCACCTTCAGGGCCATTGTTTTCCCTGAGAGTGTTTGGTCGAGGTCTGCACCTAGGTATTTAACACAGTCTCTAGACTCGACACTGAAGCCATTACAGCTGATCTCAAGTCGGGAGCATTCCTTTAATTTATGTTTTTGAGCTGAATAGAATTGACTCAGTTTTTCCAAGGTGCATCGATAATCTGTTGTCAACTAACCATTTGTGAAGGCTTTCCAGCTCCCTACTGAGACCGGCTTGAATTTCTGCTGTGTCGTCTCCAGACACCAGAAGTGCTGAGTCTTCAGCATACAGTAGAAGTCTGCAGGATACTGCAGACACCATGTCATTAACATATAATGAAAAGAGCAATGGAGCAAGGATGCTGCCTTGCGGCACCCCACATGTTATTTCATTATATGAAGATGCCACACCATTTATGTTCACAACCTGGGTCCTCCCAGTCAATTACGACCTGAACCATCTCACCGACCCATCGTCCATCCCACAGGCTTTGAGCTTCTCAAGCAGGATCTGATGGTCAACAGTATCAAACGCTTTCTGCAGGTCAATCAGAACCATGCCAGTTCGTTTGCCACAGTCCATCTGGGTTCGAATATGGTCAGTGAGATCAATCAGGCAAGCATCCGTAGAATACCCAGGGCGAAAGCCAGACTGGAATTGATAAAGGAGATCTGTCTGTTTAAGAAAATCTGATATTTGATTAAATATGACCTTCTCAAGAACTTTGGAGATGACGCTGAGAATAGAAACTGGACGATAGTTTCCCTCGTTTGTCCTATCTCCTTTTTTGTGTAGTGGAACCACTCTGGCACATTTTAAGTCGTCGGGTACGATACCCTGTTTCAGTGATAGGTTGATGATATGTGTTAGAGGTTCACTAATCTGGTTTGCTCCGTCTTTGATAAACCTCACTGGTAAGCCGTCTATTCTAGTAGCTTTGTCCTTGCCTAGGGTATTGATAGTTTTTTCTACCAGAGCCATGTCCACTGGTTGTAATTTGAAGGAATCCTGTGCAACCTTACTGTATCTGAATAATAATTAAATACATGACTACTACCAAACTGTCCAGTGGGTTCGGGTAACTTCTTCACAAGTGTTGATGCCACTGTAGTGAAAAAATCATTGCATTTTTGGGCCACCCTTGCACTGTCAAAGCAAATTTCATTATCAATATCCAACCCAATCTTTGAAGAAGTTGAACAATTGTTTCTAATGGGAGCCCCCAGATTTTTTAGAGTTTGCCAAAGTTCTTTGGGGGAGTTTTTCACTTCTTGGAATTTTGTTTTGTAGTATTCTGTTTTGGCCTTTTTTACCAGGCTGGTTACTCTATTTCGCATGTGTCGATACTCATCGAATAGAGCGCTATCGCCGCATTTTCTAAATGTTAAAAATGTTGGTCTCTTAACCGAATTTGTTCTAAGATGTCTGAATCAATCCAGGGTTTGGAACGTTGTTTGACTCTGACAAGCCTGATGGGGCATACTTTGTCTAAAACCGATACAAATATTTATTAAAAAATTATCCAAGCTTCCTGAGCTTTGTCGCACTCTGTAACCTGACTCCAGTCTTCAGACTGCAATAGTTGTTGGACATTTTCCAGGTTGTACTTTTTCATTGACCTGATCCTAACCGTGCTGTGTTTGCCTATCTGGCTGTGACAGATCTTTCTTGTGCAGTATGAGACAAAATGGTCACTGATTCCCAGATTGACATATTTTTTCTTTGTCAGATGACAAGACCTGGTCAATGATAGATCTGCTAGTCTTAGTAATTCTGGTAAAATCATCAATCAATTGTGTAAAATCTAAAATCTGCAAGTAGACCATTGTTTAAATGACTAGTTGGATGGACATTACAGTTAAAATCACCAGTGACAATAACCTCTTGATCTAGAAAATTCATTGTGCTAAGCTAGGGTAACGTGCAGCCAGATAGCTTTCTACTGAACACACTGAGGAAACTGGTATCTATCTTATTGTCTCTCTCTGGAGAAGACGGTAAGCTAATTTCCCCAAATGTTGGCGTGTTCTCTTTACGGACATGGAATCAATAGGTTCCTTTCCTATTTAAGAAGAGCACTCAATTTCAAACAGCCTAGAGCTCGAAAGGAGTGAAACTCTGGAACAATCTACCGGATGAAATAAAAAACAGCAGGAGTATTTTTAAGTCTAGAATCTTATAGTCAAATTTTACCTAGAATCTGTTTTCTCTACCATGTAACTCGCTTATTGAAGATTAAGTATTGATTTTGTTGGCTTAATGTTCTTTTCGGGAACGTTTTTTGTTGATTGTTGATTTTTTTTGTTTGTTTGTTTTATTTATTTAGCAAACTTTAACTTTTTTTGTTCTTTTCGGGATTGGTTTTTGTTGATTTTTTATTTTTATTTTTTTAAATATGGGTAGGTTGTTCTGTAAGCCATTTGGCTTCAAACCTATCATTTTCGCTTGTTTATTTGTAAACATTTCAAAAAATTATTTGTTTATTGTTTATTTATTTGTAAACATTCTAAATTAAATAATTCATTCATTCATTCATTCATTAATTCCCTCACCTGACGGCGTAGGTCATCCTGTCCGGCCTCAGGGCTCTCATCATGATGAGCTTCTGCAGCGAGGTCTTCCCCTTCCACTCCTGGGGGAACTTCTCCTTCTCAGGACACTCGGACTCCACCAGCTTCTTCCAGCGCTTGGGGGAGCCCTCCATGTCCCGGTCCAGCCCCCGGAACTCCTCCGTGAAGCTCATGGTCTGGAACGGGAGAAGGATCATGCCATCATCTTGCTATCATCATGCTATCATCATGCTATCATCATGCTATCATCATGCTATCCCGATGCCAAGAGGAAGTATGTACTGTATATATACAGTACACTAGAGATATTTACCACAGAAATACTATAGTGACTCACCATAGTGTTAGTTCAATTATATTGTTTACACTGTTTATCTTGCTCATATTTTTCATATGAGCGGCACGGTGGCACAGTGGTTAGCTCCGGTGGCACCGCTGCCTCGCAGCAAGAAGGTCCTGGGTTCAAACCCCAGCAGGGGGCCTTTCTGAGTGGAGTTTGCATGTTCTCCCCGTGTTCGCGTGGGTTTCCTCCAGGTACTCCGGTTTCCTCCCACAACATAAATACAGGGACTACAGATGGACTATACATTTATAAATAACTTAAACTTAAACATATTCAGAGTTAATTATATTGTTTACACTGTTTATTTTCCTTATATGTTTATATTCAGATCAAATTTGATTGCCAATATGTATGTTTTTCTACTATTACCCTGCATGCCCATACCTGTACCCCCCCCCCCCTCGCCCATGCCGCTGTGACGCCCACATTTCCCCAAGGGGATCAATAAAGGAATATCTTATCTTATCTTCTATAGTGGAATACTACACAAGTTTAAAGTTAATTTAAAGTGAATCACTTCAGTATTCCTGTGGTTCTACCATATAAACAGGACCCGCTAATATGATATCTCTATAGCATCTGCTACAGAAAAGTCAAGGGAATACTATAATTGAACCATAGTTAATTTTCATATTGGATACTATACGGTTGCTAACATATTATTGTGAGCTGTGGCGCAGCAACATTTTCACTATGAATAACATTATTATAAATACGTTAGCGGATAACATATACCATAATATTAGTCACTCTTCTTTTGTTACGAGAACTAGAGGGGTAGCCATAGTCGTCAGACGCAAATTAAATATCGAATTGAAAGGGGTATGGTCGGATGCTGAGGGGCGCATAACTATAGCTAGGATTATACACAATAACAGGAAAATTGCATTAGCAGCGGTATATGCCCCAAATTTGTACGAAGTGGGTTTCTTCACTTCACTAACCGGAGAAATGTTAAACCATCCCGAATACTCATATATAATAGGTGCGGATTTTAATGCCATTTGGAACCCAAGGATGGACAAAACTTACCTTACCTTTTCCAGCGAACAAAAAAATTCATCTAAAGCATTAAAAGATTGGTCGAAATCAACAGGGGTAACTGATTTATGGCGTTCACTTAACCCCATGACCCGCAAGTACTCCTGTCGTTCGTCGAGACACAACACACTATCCAGAATTGATTACGTCTTTGCATCCCCGAGAATATTTGATAAATATGAAGTGGAAATGACACCCAATGCGCTATCAGATCACTGCTACTTAATCCTGAAAGCAACATTTGGTACACTATCTTCCCGGGCCCCAAGATGGCGTTTTAATTCTATGCTGCTTAACAACAATGAATTCATTACACAAATTAAAGAAGCTCTCACAATATTCCTACGGGATAATGCTAACTCGGTGCAAGATCCCAGAATATTATGGATGTCGGTAAAGACTATGATTAAGGATTTCTCTGATAGATTTTCCTCCATATTGCGCAAAAATCAAAACACAAAACTATCTGAAATGGAAACGCTTTACTCAACGCTTTTTAATTCTTTAAAATACAACAACTCTACTAGACTAGAAAACCAAGTAAACATTCTAAAGACAGAGATCAAAGCAATATACAGACAAAAATCTGAATTGCAAATACGCAGCACAAGACAACAGCAGTACTTCCAAGGCTCTAAACCTAGTCACCTATTAGCCATGCGACTAAGAATTAATGCAAAATTTGCAGATATAACTGCCATTAGGAAACAACAAACTCTAGTAACAGAACCCAAAATAATAAACGATACATTCAAAGAATTCTACTCCGATTTATATAATTCAGAAATGACCTTTGATCAAGACAAATTAGACACATATCTTAATCAAATTACTCTCCCTAAAATTACGGAGGAAGACGCTAAACAGTTAGAAGTAC
>NC_140168.1:14101270-14111270 GCF_963971535.1 Notolepis coatsorum | reverse complement strand
CAGTACGTCAACTCGATATAACGCTCGATGGAAGAGCATAGTAATGGAATGAAGGGTAAATGGACTGCATTTACAGTATATAAAGCGCTTTATACTTTCTCATGCCTACACTTTATACACGCATGCCTCACATTCACCCATTCACTCACACATCACACACCGACGACGGCAGAGGCAACCATGCAAGGTGCCAACCTGCTCATCAGGAGCAATTAGGGGTTAAGTGCAGTGGCATCGTTTCAGTAAAAGGCAAGGTATGGTGAGGAGGGAGGGGTTTCCCCCCTTGGTTGATTTTTTTTGTCAAATCAGTTGTGCAATAGTCACTTTTGGTGAGTTGTTTCTATACAATTCAGTTATATGACATTTAGGTATGACACAGGACTATACACAAGCATTTTTAGTATAGAAATGTGTCAACAGACTAAAGGAGGGAACCACAATATTTTGCATACGAATTATGCAGAATGTAATATCATAACTGTCTATTATTTTTCTTGCAATTGAGCCAATTTTCCTTAGGTACGGTTTTGAGGTGTGTGTTCAACAGAATGTAGTATCAAAAACACATTCACAAAAGGTATGGGTTACTGAATGCTGAACTGCACTGTTATAATCACTAAGCCATTGTAAGACCTTACCTGTGTCCCTGTATCACTTGTCTCTGCTGCCCTTTGATTAAAAAACGTCCCTATGTCAATTTTTTTTGTGGCATATTTCAGTTAGTCACATTAAAAGTCACCTAGTAAAAGTGAGATAATTGACAATATCAAAACATGCTAGGGCTGTACCGAATAGTTCGAAGCTTCGTTCATAATGTTGACATTCGAATTCTAAATCAACATAAAAAATTGTAATTATAATTGATTTAAAAAGAAAAAAAGATTTTAATTTTATTTTGCCAAGGTACTGTATGGCGAGTGCCATACCTTGTCATACCAGAACGACGCCCCTGGTTAAGTGTCTTGCTCAAGGACACTTTGGCTGACGTTGAGTTGAATGGGATCAGCCATCTCCTCGTTTATGACCTGTTATTTAAACAGGTTATTACCTTGGATGTCAGAATCATCAGCGATTTGTTGCATTGTTAACTAGCTAATATTTGGTTGATGTATATTTCCTCAGATAGCTTGTATATTATACATTTTAATACAGGCTTCTATAGTTCCCTTGTACCGAAATAGGAAATCCCAGTCTGTCAGTTATGGATCGTATCTGCTAACGTGACCTTCCTGCTACCTTGAGGCTGAACTGATACATGGGGTTGATCTTGTTGAGGTCGTTCATGATGAAGTACAGCAGCGACGCTCTCACCGCCACAGGGCGGTAGTGCTCCCTGGCCTCGTTAATCTTCACCTCGTTAACCTTGGCCTCCAGGACCTAGGAGAGAGGAGGAGAGGAGGAGAGGAGGAGAGGAGGAGAGGAGGAGAGGAGGAGAGGAGATGAGGAGAGCAGTCAGAATGAGGAGAGAGGAGAGAGGAGTCAAGATGAGGAGAGAGGAGGGAGGAGTCAAGATGAGGAGAGAGGAGGGAGGAGTCAAGATGAGGAGAGAGGAGGAGAGGAGAAGTCAGGATAAGGAGAGAGGAGGAGAGGAGAGGAGAAGTGAGGATGAGGAGAGAGGAGGGGAGGAGTCAAGATGAGGAGAGAGGAGGGGAGGAGTCAAGATGAGGAGAGAGGAGGGGAGGAGTCAAGATGGGGAGAGAGGAGAGAAGAGGGATGTTAGAAACACATTGTGACAAGGGATCCTCACTCACCCCCCCCCCCCACACACACACAGAAAATATGTACACATATCTTACAAGATTTTCATATGATATATCCAAATATAGGATTCTTACAAGGAATTTAGTAAACAGACAGAAACGCCTACAACCCATTTCTGCTGCACTTTGCTCTCTGCTCTTGGCACAACAGTCTGCACTCAGCTAGACTCACGCCCAAAGTATTTCCTTATAATCAACACAGGATATAGCCTTTGATTCCTTCTTTTGTATGCACGTCAAAACGATTTATTGATTCTGTTTGTGATGTTTTCAGCCCTCGTCACAGTCTGCGAAACCTGCGCTACCTGCACATGCGTCCAACCAAACGTCCCTGCCAGATCGTCCGTGAGTCAGTGAGTGAGTGAGTGAGTGAGTGAGTGAGTGAGTGAGTGAGTGAGTGAGTGAGTGAGTGAGTGAGTGAGTCAGTGAGTTAGTGAGTCAGTGAGTCAGTGAGTTAGTGAGTCAGTGAGTTAGTGAGTCAGGGAGTTAGTGAGTCAGTGCGTTAGTGAGTCAGTGAGTCAGTGAGTTATTAGTGAGTCAGTGAGTGAGTGAGTTAGTGAGTTAGTGAGTTAGTGAGTCAGTGCGTTAGTGAGTCAGTGAGTCAGTGAGTTATTAGTGAGTCAGTGAGTGAGTGAGTTAGTGAGTTAGTATGTTAGTGAGTTAGTGTGTTAGTGAGTCAGTGAGTCAGTGAGTGATCCACATTGTCCATGCCTAGCCCACGCCAGCGGCCCCTGTACACTGTGGGAAAGACGCTGAGAGCAGCTTCTCGGTTAGTGTTGGCTGCTGCAGGCTGCACAGATTGTAGCTTTGGCCGCAAGTTTATATTACTCTTGACCTACAGTAACCCTTTCACTACCACACTACAGAAGGTTAACCCTTTCACTACGACACTACAGACGGTTAACCTTTTCACTACCACACTACAGAAGGTTGGTGAAAGGGTTAACCGTCTGTAGTGTGGTAGTGAAAGGGTTAACCTTCTGTAGTGTGGTTGTGAAAGGGTTAACCCTTTGTCGGGTGGCAGTGAAAGGGTTAACCTTTTGTATTGTTGCAGTGAAAGGGTTCACCCTTTGTCATGCGCAGTGAAAGGGTTTCTCATAAAACTCTCTCTCACACACCTTCTCAGCAGCAGTGTGGTCTCTCTCTCTACCTTCATCTCTATCTCAGCAGCAGTGTGGTCTCTCTCTCTACCTTCATCTCTATCTCAGCAGCAGTGTGGTCTCTCTCTCTACCTTCATCTCTATCGCAGCAGCGGTGTGGTCTCTCTCTCTACCTTCATCTCTATCTCAGCAGCAGTAGTGTGGTCTCTCTCTCTACCTTCATATCTATCTCAGCAGCAGTGTGGTCTCTCTCTCTCTACCTTCATCTCTATCTCAGCAGCAGTGTGGTCTCTCTCTACCTTCATCTCTATCTCAGCAGCAGTGTGGTCTCTCTACCTTCATCTCTATCTCAGCAGCAGTAGTGTGGTCTCTCTCTCTACATTCATCTCTATCTCAGCAGCAGTGTGGTCTCTCTACCTTCATCTCTCTCTCAGCAGCAGTGTGGTCTCTCTCTCTACCTTCATCTCTCTCTCAGCAGCAGTGTGGTCTCTCTCTCTACCTTCATCTCTATCTCAGCAGTAGTGTGGTCTCTCTCTACCTTCATCTCTCTCTCAGCAGCAGTGTGGTCTCTCTCTCTACCTTCATCTCTATCTCAGCAGCAGCAGTGTGGTCTCTCTCTCTACCTTCATCTCTATCTCAGCAGCAGTGTGGTCTCTCTCTCTACCTTCATCTCTATCTCAGCAGCAGTGTGGTCTCTCTCTCTACCTTCATCTCTATCTCAGCAGCAGTGTGGTCTCTCTCTCTACCTTCATCTCTCTCAGCAGCAGTGTGGTCTCTCTCTCTACCTTCATCTCTATCTCAGCAGCAGTGTGGTCTCTCTCTCTCTACCTTCATCTCTATCTCAGCAGCAGTGTGGTCTCTCTCGCTCTACCTTCATCTCTATCTCAGCAGCAGTAGTGTGGTCTCTCTCTCTACCTTCATCTCTATCTCAGCAGCAGTGTGGTCTCTCTTTCTACCTTCATCTCTCTCTCAGCAGCAGTGTGGTCTCTCTCTCTACCTTCATCTCTATCTCAGCAGCAGTGTGGTCTCTCTCTCTACCTTCATCTCTATCTCAGCAGCAGTGTGGTCTCTCTCTCTACCTTCATCTCTATCTCAGCAGCAGTGTGGTCTCTCTCTACCTTCATCTCTATCTCAGCAGCGGTGTGGTCTCTCTCTCTACCTTCATCTCTATCTCAGCAGCAGTAGTGTGGTCTCTCTCTCTACCTTCATCTCTCTCAGCAGCAGTGTGGTCTCTCTCTCTACCTTCATCTCTATCTCAGCAGCAGTGTGGTCTCTCTCTCTACCTTCATCTCTATCTCAGCAGCAGTGTGGTCTCTCTCTCTCTACCTTCATCTCTATCTCAGCAGCAGTGTGGTCTCTCTCTCTCTACCTTCATCTCTATCTCAGCAGCAGTGTGGTCTCTCTCTCTCTACCTTCATCTCTATCTCAGCAGCAGTGTGGTCTCTCTCTACCTTCATCTCTCTCAGCAGCAGTGTGGTCTCTCTCTCTACCTTCATCTCTATCTCAGCAGCAGTGTGGTCTCTCTCTCTCTACCTTCATCTCTATCTCAGCAGCAGTGTGGTCTCTCTCTCTACCTTCATCTCTCTCAGCAGCAGTGTGGTCTCTCTCTCTACCTTCATCTCTATCTCAGCAGCAGTGTGGTCTCTCTCTCTACCTTCATCTCTATCTCAGCAGCAGTGTGGTCTCTCTCTACCTTCATCTCTATCTCAGCAGCAGCAGTGTGGTCTCTCTCTCTACCTTCATCTCTATCTCAGCAGCAGTGTGGTCTCTCTCTACCTTCATCTCTATCTCAGCAGCAGCAGTGTGGTCTCTCTCTCTACCTTCATCTCTATCTCAGCAGCAGTGTGGTCTCTCTCTCTACCTTCATCTCTATCTCAGCAGCAGTGTGGTCTCTCTCTCTACCTTCATCTCTATCTCAGCAGCAGTGTGGTCTCTCTCTCTACCTTCATCTCTCTCAGCAGCAGTGTGGTCTCTCTCTCTACCTTCATCTCTATCTCAGCAGCAGTGTGGTCTCTCTCTCTCTACCTTCATCTCTATCTCAGCAGCAGTGTGGTCTCTCTCGCTCTACCTTCATCTCTATCTCAGCAGCAGTAGTGTGGTCTCTCTCTCTACCTTCATCTCTATCTCAGCAGCAGTGTGGTCTCTCTTTCTACCTTCATCTCTCTCTCAGCAGCAGTGTGGTCTCTCTCTCTACCTTCATCTCTATCTCAGCAGCAGTGTGGTCTCTCTCTCTACCTTCATCTCTATCTCAGCAGCAGTGTGGTCTCTCTCTCTACCTTCATCTCTATCTCAGCAGCAGTGTGGTCTCTCTCTACCTTCATCTCTATCTCAGCAGCGGTGTGGTCTCTCTCTCTACCTTCATCTCTATCTCAGCAGCAGTAGTGTGGTCTCTCTCTCTACCTTCATCTCTCTCAGCAGCAGTGTGGTCTCTCTCTCTACCTTCATCTCTATCTCAGCAGCAGTGTGGTCTCTCTCTCTACCTTCATCTCTATCTCAGCAGCAGTGTGGTCTCTCTCTCTCTACCTTCATCTCTATCTCAGCAGCAGTGTGGTCTCTCTCTCTCTACCTTCATCTCTATCTCAGCAGCAGTGTGGTCTCTCTCTCTCTACCTTCATCTCTATCTCAGCAGCAGTGTGGTCTCTCTCTACCTTCATCTCTCTCAGCAGCAGTGTGGTCTCTCTCTCTACCTTCATCTCTATCTCAGCAGCAGTGTGGTCTCTCTCTCTCTACCTTCATCTCTATCTCAGCAGCAGTGTGGTCTCTCTCTCTACCTTCATCTCTCTCAGCAGCAGTGTGGTCTCTCTCTCTACCTTCATCTCTATCTCAGCAGCAGTGTGGTCTCTCTCTCTACCTTCATCTCTATCTCAGCAGCAGTGTGGTCTCTCTCTACCTTCATCTCTATCTCAGCAGCAGCAGTGTGGTCTCTCTCTCTACCTTCATCTCTATCTCAGCAGCAGTGTGGTCTCTCTCTACCTTCATCTCTATCTCAGCAGCAGCAGTGTGGTCTCTCTCTCTACCTTCATCTCTATCTCAGCAGCAGCAGTGTGGTCTCTCTCTCTACCTTCATCTCTATCTCAGCAGCAGTGTGGTCTCTCTCTCTACCTTCATCTCTATCTCAGCAGCAGTGTGGTCTCTCTCTCTACCTTCATCTCTCTCAGCAGCAGTGTGGTCTCTCTCTCTACCTTCATCTCTATCTCAGCAGCAGTGTGGTCTCTCTCTCTCTACCTTCATCTCTATCTCAGCAGCAGTGTGGTCTCTCTCGCTCTACCTTCATCTCTATCTCAGCAGCAGTAGTGTGGTCTCTCTCTCTACCTTCATCTCTATCTCAGCAGCAGTGTGGTCTCTCTTTCTACCTTCATCTCTCTCTCAGCAGCAGTGTGGTCTCTCTCTCTACCTTCATCTCTATCTCAGCAGCAGTGTGGTCTCTCTCTCTACCTTCATCTCTATCTCAGCAGCAGTGTGGTCTCTCTCTCTACCTTCATCTCTATCTCAGCAGCAGTGTGGTCTCTCTCTACCTTCATCTCTATCTCAGCAGCGGTGTGGTCTCTCTCTCTACCTTCATCTCTATCTCAGCAGCAGTAGTGTGGTCTCTCTCTCTACCTTCATCTCTCTCAGCAGCAGTGTGGTCTCTCTCTCTACCTTCATCTCTATCTCAGCAGCAGTGTGGTCTCTCTCTCTACCTTCATCTCTATCTCAGCAGCAGTGTGGTCTCTCTCTCTCTACCTTCATCTCTATCTCAGCAGCAGTGTGGTCTCTCTCTCTCTACCTTCATCTCTATCTCAGCAGCAGTGTGGTCTCTCTCTCTACCTTCATCTCTATCTCAGCAGCAGTGTGGTCTCTCTCTACCTTCATCTCTCTCAGCAGCAGTGTGGTCTCTCTCTCTACCTTCATCTCTATCTCAGCAGCAGTGTGGTCTCTCTCTCTACCTTCATCTCTATCTCAGCAGCAGTGTGGTCTCTCTCTCTACCTTCATCTCTCTCAGCAGCAGTGTGGTCTCTCTCTCTACCTTCATCTCTATCTCAGCAGCAGTGTGGTCTCTCTCTCTACCTTCATCTCTATCTCAGCAGCAGTGTGGTCTCTCTCTACCTTCATCTCTATCTCAGCAGCAGCAGTGTGGTCTCTCTCTCTACCTTCATCTCTATCTCAGCAGCAGTGTGGTCTCTCTCTACCTTCATCTCTATCTCAGCAGCAGCAGTGTGGTCTCTCTCTCTACCTTCATCTCTATCTCAGCAGCAGCAGTGTGGTCTCTCTCTCTACCTTCATCTCTATCTCAGCAGCAGTGTGGTCTCTCTCTACCTTCATCTCTATCTCAGCAGCAGCAGTGTGGTCTCTCTCTCTACCTTCATCTCTATCTCAGCAGCAGTGTGGTCTCTCTCTCTACCTTCATCTCTATCTCAGCAGCAGTGTGGTCTCTCTCTCTACCTTCATCTCTATCTCAGCAGCAGTGTGGTCTCTCTCTCTACCTTCATCTCTCTCAGCAGCAGTGTGGTCTCTCTCTCTACCTTCATCTCTATCTCAGCAGCAGTGTGGTCTCTCTCTCTACCTTCATCTCTATCTCAGCAGCAGTGTGGTCTCTCTCGCTCTACCTTCATCTCTATCTCAGCAGCAGTAGTGTGGTCTCTCTCTCTACCTTCATCTCTATCTCAGCAGCAGTGTGGTCTCTCTTTCTACCTTCATCTCTCTCTCAGCAGCAGTGTGGTCTCTCTCTCTACCTTCATCTCTATCTCAGCAGCAGTGTGGTCTCTCTCTCTACCTTCATCTCTATCTCAGCAGCAGTGTGGTCTCTCTCTCTACCTTCATCTCTATCTCAGCAGCAGTGTGGTCTCTCTCTACCTTCATCTCTATCTCAGCAGCGGTGTGGTCTCTCTCTCTACCTTCATCTCTATCTCAGCAGCAGTAGTGTGGTCTCTCTCTCTACCTTCATCTCTCTCAGCAGCAGTGTGGTCTCTCTCTCTACCTTCATCTCTATCTCAGCAGCAGTGTGGTCTCTCTCTCTACCTTCATCTCTATCTCAGCAGCAGTGTGGTCTCTCTCTCTCTACCTTCATCTCTATCTCAGCAGCAGTGTGGTCTCTCTCTCTCTACCTTCATCTCTATCTCAGCAGCAGTGTGGTCTCTCTCTCTCTACCTTCATCTCTATCTCAGCAGCAGTGTGGTCTCTCTCTACCTTCATCTCTCTCAGCAGCAGTGTGGTCTCTCTCTCTACCTTCATCTCTATCTCAGCAGCAGTGTGGTCTCTCTCTCTCTACCTTCATCTCTATCTCAGCAGCAGTGTGGTCTCTCTCTCTACCTTCATCTCTCTCAGCAGCAGTGTGGTCTCTCTCTCTACCTTCATCTCTATCTCAGCAGCAGTAGTGTGGTCTCTCTCTCTACCTTCATCTCTCTCTCAGCAGCAGTGTGGTCTCTCTCTCTACCTTCATCTCTATCTCAGCAGCAGTGTGGTCTCTCTCTCTACCTTCATCTCTATCTCAGCAGCAGTGTGGTCTCTCTCTCTACCTTCATCTCTATCTCAGCAGCAGTGTGGTCTCTCTACCTTCATCTCTCTCTCAGCAGCAGTGTGGTCTCTCTCTCTACCTTCATCTCTATCTCAGCAGCAGTGTGGTCTCTCTCTCTACCTTCATCTCTATCTCAGCAGCAGTGTGGTCTCTCTCTCTCTACCTTCATCTCTATCTCAGCAGCAGTGTGGTCTCTCTCTCTCTACCTTCATCTCTATCTCAGCAGCAGTGTGGTCTCTCTCTCTACCTTCATCTCTATCTCAGCAGCAGTGTGGTCTCTCTCTCTACCTTCATCTCTATCTCAGCAGCAGCAGTGTGGTCTCTCTCTCTCTACCTTCATCTCTATCTCAGCAGCAGTGTGGTCTCTCTCTCTACCTTCATCTCTATCTCAGCAGCAGTGTGGTCTCTCTCTCTACCTTCATCTCTATCTCCGCAGCAGTGTGGTCTCTCTCTCTACCTTCATCTCTCTCTCAGCAGCAGTGTGGTCTCTCTCTACCTTCATCTCTATCTCAGCAGCAGTGTGGTCTCTCTCTCTACCTTCATCTCTATCTCAGCAGCAGTGTGCTTGGTGGTCTCCAGTTTCTCCACCAGCACGTTGTCTCCCAGGAAGTTGCTCTCCGCAGCCGACAGCCGGCTCAGGAGCTCGTCCTCCAGAAGCTTCAGCTCGATCTTAAACATGTTCTGCTGCTTGGTGAGGTCACTCTGGAGGACACACACATACATGCATGCAGAGATAGAGAGAGAGAGAGAGAGAGAGAGAGAGAGAGAGATAGAGAGAGAGGGAGAGCGATAGAGAGAGAGAGAGAGAGAGAGAGAGAGAGAGAGAGAGAGAAGGGGGGGGAGAGAGATAGAGAGAGATATAGAGAGAGAGGGAGAGAGATAGAGATAGAGATAGAGATAGAGATAGAGAGAGAGAGAGAGAGAGAGAGAGAGAGAGAGAGAGAGAGAGAGAGAGAGAGAGAGAGAGAGAGAGAGAGAGAGAGAGAGAGAGAGAGAGAAACAGAAAAAAAATCAGACCTACACTGCAAGGTCATCAGATCAGAGAGAACCGGAGGAGGGGGAGGGGAGGAGGGAGCCGGGGGCCCTGCCCATCTGGCCCACCTTGAGGTGCTCGAGGTCGGGCCTCTCCTGGCTGACCACCTGGCCCAGCAGCTGGTCCTCCAGGCCGTCGCGGGTCACGGTGAAGTTGATGAGGGTGGTCTGGGCCTGGATCTCCGGCTTGTAGTGCGGGTTGGCCAGCTTAGTGTGGAGGATGAGCCTGAAGGCCGGGTGGAAGAAACACTCCTTGTCCCCCACCTTTATACAACTGAGAGGCAGGGAGGGAGGGGGGAGGGGGGAGGGAGGGGGGGAGGGAGAGAGAGAGAGAGAGAGAGAGAGAGAGAGAGAGAGAGAGAGAGAGAGAGGGGGAGAGAGAGAGAGAGAGGGAGCCGGGGGGAGAGAGAGGGAGCCGGGGGAGAGAGAGGGAGAGAGAGAGCAGCGACAGAGAAAGAGAGGAAGGGAGTGAGAGAGAATCTTTTCCACTTGGTTATTCAGCAGCATAATGTACCATTTGAGCATCAATCCACCTTGAATAATGCCGCTAATTTATATATTTACTGCATATATATATATCCATATCTCTCTGAATATACTGCATATGATCCTTC
>NC_140168.1:14076225-14101070 GCF_963971535.1 Notolepis coatsorum | reverse complement strand
TTATATAATATTAATATTAATAATATAATACTATAATGGATTCTTAATAGGACTAGTTGTTAAAGATCCCTAAATATTCAGCACAACAATTGAATGAGGTTGGAGTGGGGTGGAATTTGGCAATGATCACGTGATGATCACCAGTACGACACATCTTCAGTTGTGTTCCCCGACCTCATTGGGTGTTTCGGCCATTTATCACAATACACCCTCTGCCGAGGTTGGCCCACCACAGGCTGATCAGGCCTGGGTGTGTGTCGCACAGTGGCACCACGTGTTCATTTAGCAGCCCATGATGCGTCTCTACGTTTCAGCCACAACCAGTGACTGCTCCGTTCTGCTGCAGTGGCAAGTTCTTTGATTGCCTTTCGTTGGGCCTGTCCTCTGATCCCTACTTCCTTCAGGAGCCTTGTGGTGGAACTGGCTACAAAGCCTCTGCAGCCCACCTCCACTGGCCACACCTTCACGTTCCAGCCCCGCCCCTCTGCTTCAGCTGCTAAGTTGGCATATCGCAGCCTCTTCCGTTCAAATGCCTCATCGATGGCTTCCTCCCATGGGACCGTCAGCTCAACGATGAAGACACGCCGGCAAGATTTGGACCAGAGGACCAGGTCTGGGCGCAGGTTGGTCGCTGCAATTTCAGATGGGAAGGTAAGCCTCTGGCTGAGGTCTACCCGCATTTCCCAATCCCGGGCTGCGTTCAGTGGGCCTGAGTTCGGAGGTGACGGCTTGGTCCGCCGTTTCTCCCCTTCCCGGATGAAGGTTGTTTTCCGTGGGAAGGTAGTTTGGGCATTTAGAGGCATGGCGTTGGTGGTTACTCTCTTGTTCTCAAGTTCGGCAGCCAAGCACTTCAGTACCTGGTTATGGCGCCAGGTGTATCTTCCTTGAGTTAGACTGGTCTTGCAACCCACTAAGATGTGTTTGAGGGTTGCTGGGGCTGCACACTGGAGACAGGCTGGGTCCTCTCCATACCAGAGATGTAGGTTGGTTGGTGAGGGCAGGACATCATATGTGGCTCTGATGATGAAGCTTAGCCTATTAGACTCCATGCTCCACAGTTCGTTCCACGTGATTTTCCTCTTCTCCACGCCCTCCCACTTCATCCACCGGCCTTGCTGGGCTTGAGAGACTGCCTTGGCACACCTGGCTGCTTCCTCCTGGTGGCGCACTTCCTCCACCACCATGTGCCGCCGTTCGGTTGGAGTAGCCTTTTGCCATGTGGGTGTAGTTGCTTCCAATCCAAGGCCCCCTCTGCCATGTTGGACATGCCCCACTATATCCCGGTGTCTGAGGGCGGTCTTTGCCACTGCAACTGCTGCAGATGGCTTCCATTTCCTCCCCGTTGCTAGGGTTGGAGCAGCACCTCTGACGAATGGATCCCGGGATTCTGTGAGAGTCATTTCCAGCCTTGATTTGGCACATTTGTACTCCTCCACCAGGCTTGAGATTGGTAGGGAGAGGGCTCCGTTGCCATACAGGCCTATGCTGCTAAGGCCTCTCGGCAGTCCAAGCCACTTCCTCACATGTGCATTCACCAGTCTCTCCAGCCGATTGGCATGGGATAGAGTGACCTCATAGATGGCAATTGGCCACATGAGACGGGGCAGCAGTCCAAACTGAAAGCACCACAGCTTCAGCTTCCCAGGGAGAGCAGTGTTGTTGATCTGCTTGAGGCCAATGATTGTATCCTGCCTGAGTTGTTCCACCTGCTTCGAGTCTTTGAGTTCTGCGCTATACCAGCGGCCAAGGCTTTTGATAGGCTTTTCCAGAACAGTTGGTATTGGCTCGTTGTTAACGTGGAACCTCTCATTGGCGAGCTTGCCTTTGACAATGGAGATACTGCGGGATTTGCTTGGTTTAATCTCCATTCGTGCCCATTTGATGTTTTCCTGGAGTTTATCCAGCAGGCGTTTGGTGCATGCCTTTGTTGTTGTTATTGTCGTCATGTCATCCATGTACGCCCTGATTGGAGGAAGACGCAGCCCGCTCTTCAACCGTTCCCCTCCAACCACCCATCGGGATGCTCGAATAATGAGCTCCATTGCCATGGTAAACGCCAGTGGAGAGATGGTGCAGCCCGCCATTATGCCTATCTCGAGGTGCTGCCAGGCAGTTGTACTGGCCTGTGCTGTAACACAAAACTGGAGGTCTTGGAAGTAGGCTTTGACCAGCCTTGTGATGCCCTCTGGGACTTGGAAGAAGTTGAACGCTGTCCACAAAATCTCATGAGGCACTGATCCGAAGGCATTGGCAAGATCTAAGAAAACCACATGCAGGTCTTTCTTCTCCTTCTTGGCCGTCTGCAGCTGGTGCCAGATGACACTTGTGTGTTCCAGGCATCCTGAGAAACCACTTATCCCTGCCTTCTGCACTGAGGTGTCGACAAAGTTGTTCTTCTGCAAGAATACTGAGAGCCTCTGGGCCACAACACTGAAGAATATCTTTCCTTCCACATTCAGAAGACTGATCTGGCGGAACTGGTCGATGGTTGAGGAGTTCTTCTCTTTGGGAATCAGGATCCCTCCTGCCCTTCGCCATGCCTTTGGTATAATTCCTTTTTCCCATGCCACTTTCATTAGCTTCCAGAGGTACTTCAAGACACCCGGAGTGTTCTTATAGAGCCTATATGGAACGCCGTTGGGCCCAGGGGCTGAGGCTGTTCTTGCCCGCTTTACTGTGCTCTCAACTTCGCTCCATTTGGGGGGCCTTGTTTCCAGCTGGTGCTCAGGTGGTTGTATTGGTGGCATGTCATCCGGAATGCTGGCTGGCACATGCCTCTGATTGTCAGAGTAGGTCTTCCTCAGGTGATCCTCTAGTTCCCTTATGGGTACTTTGAGGGTCCCAGTTTTCTCCTTGACAAAGAGATCTTTGACAAACTTGTAGGGATCTCTGTAGAAGGTGGTCCTCATTCGCTCTTTCTTCTTGTGTTGCTTTCTCAAGCATTCTGCTCGACGCAGTGTTGCAAGACGCTGCTTGATGTCCCCCTGTAGAGCCTCAAGTCCTTTCCTTTCCACTTCTGTGGCCTTCTTCCACTGCTTTCTCAGGCACCTTCTTTCTTTCACAAGTCTTTCAATCTCTTGTTGTCTCCTGGACTTGAGATGAGCTGATGGTTCCTTCTGTGTCCTAAGGTTCTGACTTTTCACCCCAAATCTCTCTGCTCCATAGCTGTAAATGATTTCTCCAATCTTGTCTAGCTTTCTTTCCACGCACCCTTTCAGACCTTCTAGAATATGGATAAGGTCTGTGTCGGTGGTTTCCCACTCCTTTTTCTGGCAGGATTTAGGCCACAAGATTTGAGGCTTTCGTCCGTTCATCTTCCTCTCTACTGCTGTCTGTGGCTGGATGGGCTCTGGACTCATGTCCGTTGGTGGATCTGTGCCTGATTGAGCTTCGTCTGGGGTTCTGATACCCTGTGGACTGTGGTGAATATCCTGCCGCTGGGCTTCACTCGACTGATTTGGCCTACCTCTGAGGAAGTAGTGGTCAATGCGAGGCCCCTCGCTAAGCTCTCTCAGGCACTTTTTCCTGCCCTGGTGGATCTTGAGACCCCTCTCTGATGTTATCTTTTTCCAGCCACAGATGCAGCTTTGTAGCTTGTGTCCTGCCAGTGCGGTTACTCCGTCAACTACTGTGCTGATCATTTGATTCGTTGTCGTTTCCGTTCCAGGGTCTGTTACCGTGTGGTCCGCCGGTGAGTCATCTTCCGCCCCCGCTCTCGCAGACTCAAGGGGTGTTTTTCGTTTTAAACTTTTCGTAGCAATAGTTGGGTGGATCCAAATCACTGTGTAGTGAATGGCTCCTGCCAACACGGGGAGCTAACCCGTGCCAGCCCCGTTGGGGTCTGTTCCCTCCTGTCAGCTGTCTCTTCAGGCCGTCACCAGGTCTTTCCCAGGTTGTCAGCTGCCCTTTCGCAGCGGTCACTGGTTTTGACACCAGACATCAGGATTCTTAATAGGACTAGTTGTTAAAGATCCCTAAATATTCAGCACAACAATTGAATGAGGTTGGAGTGGGGTGGAATTTGGCAATGATCACGTGATGATCACCAGTACGACACATCTTCAGTTGTGTTCCCCGACCTCATTGGGTGTTTCGGCCATTTATCACAATACACCCTCTGCCGAGGTTGGCCCACCACAGGCTGATCAGGCCTGGGTGTGTGTCGCACAGTGGCACCACGTGTTCATTTAGCAGCCCATGATGCGTCTCTACGTTTCAGCCACAACCAGTGACTGCTCCGTTCTGCTGCAGTGGCAAGTTCTTTGATTGCCTTTCGTTGGGCCTGTCCTCTGATCCCTACTTCCTTCAGGAGCCTTGTGGTGGAACTGGCTACAAAGCCTCTGCAGCCCACCTCCACTGGCCACACCTTCACGTTCCAGCCCCGCCCCTCTGCTTCAGCTGCTAAGTTGGCATATCGCAGCCTCTTCCGTTCAAATGCCTCATCGATGGCTTCCTCCCATGGGACCGTCAGCTCAACGATGAAGACACGCCGGCAAGATTTGGACCAGAGGACCAGGTCTGGGCGCAGGTTGGTCGCTGCAATTTCAGATGGGAAGGTAAGCCTCTGGCTGAGGTCTACCCGCATTTCCCAATCCCGGGCTGCGTTCAGTGGGCCTGAGTTCGGAGGTGACGGCTTGGTCCGCCGTTTCTCCCCTTCCCGGATGAAGGTTGTTTTCCGTGGGAAGGTAGTTTGGGCATTTAGAGGCATGGCGTTGGTGGTTACTCTCTTGTTCTCAAGTTCGGCAGCCAAGCACTTCAGTACCTGGTTATGGCGCCAGGTGTATCTTCCTTGAGTTAGACTGGTCTTGCAACCCACTAAGATGTGTTTGAGGGTTGCTGGGGCTGCACACTGGAGACAGGCTGGGTCCTCTCCATACCAGAGATGTAGGTTGGTTGGTGAGGGCAGGACATCATATGTGGCTCTGATGATGAAGCTTAGCCTATTAGACTCCATGCTCCACAGTTCGTTCCACGTGATTTTCCTCTTCTCCACGCCCTCCCACTTCATCCACCGGCCTTGCTGGGCTTGAGAGACTGCCTTGGCACACCTGGCTGCTTCCTCCTGGTGGCGCACTTCCTCCACCACCATGTGCCGCCGTTCGGTTGGAGTAGCCTTTTGCCATGTGGGTGTAGTTGCTTCCAATCCAAGGCCCCCTCTGCCATGTTGGACATGCCCCACTATATCCCGGTGTCTGAGGGCGGTCTTTGCCACTGCAACTGCTGCAGATGGCTTCCATTTCCTCCCCGTTGCTAGGGTTGGAGCAGCACCTCTGACGAATGGATCCCGGGATTCTGTGAGAGTCATTTCCAGCCTTGATTTGGCACATTTGTACTCCTCCACCAGGCTTGAGATTGGTAGGGAGAGGGCTCCGTTGCCATACAGGCCTATGCTGCTAAGGCCTCTCGGCAGTCCAAGCCACTTCCTCACATGTGCATTCACCAGTCTCTCCAGCCGATTGGCATGGGATAGAGTGACCTCATAGATGGCAATTGGCCACATGAGACGGGGCAGCAGTCCAAACTGAAAGCACCACAGCTTCAGCTTCCCAGGGAGAGCAGTGTTGTTGATCTGCTTGAGGCCAATGATTGTATCCTGCCTGAGTTGTTCCACCTGCTTCGAGTCTTTGAGTTCTGCGCTATACCAGCGGCCAAGGCTTTTGATAGGCTTTTCCAGAACAGTTGGTATTGGCTCGTTGTTAACGTGGAACCTCTCATTGGCGAGCTTGCCTTTGACAATGGAGATACTGCGGGATTTGCTTGGTTTAATCTCCATTCGTGCCCATTTGATGTTTTCCTGGAGTTTATCCAGCAGGCGTTTGGTGCATGCCTTTGTTGTTGTTATTGTCGTCATGTCATCCATGTACGCCCTGATTGGAGGAAGACGCAGCCCGCTCTTCAACCGTTCCCCTCCAACCACCCATCGGGATGCTCGAATAATGAGCTCCATTGCCATGGTAAACGCCAGTGGAGAGATGGTGCAGCCCGCCATTATGCCTATCTCGAGGTGCTGCCAGGCAGTTGTACTGGCCTGTGCTGTAACACAAAACTGGAGGTCTTGGAAGTAGGCTTTGACCAGCCTTGTGATGCCCTCTGGGACTTGGAAGAAGTTGAACGCTGTCCACAAAATCTCATGAGGCACTGATCCGAAGGCATTGGCAAGATCTAAGAAAACCACATGCAGGTCTTTCTTCTCCTTCTTGGCCGTCTGCAGCTGGTGCCAGATGACACTTGTGTGTTCCAGGCATCCTGAGAAACCACTTATCCCTGCCTTCTGCACTGAGGTGTCGACAAAGTTGTTCTTCTGCAAGAATACTGAGAGCCTCTGGGCCACAACACTGAAGAATATCTTTCCTTCCACATTCAGAAGACTGATCTGGCGGAACTGGTCGATGGTTGAGGAGTTCTTCTCTTTGGGAATCAGGATCCCTCCTGCCCTTCGCCATGCCTTTGGTATAATTCCTTTTTCCCATGCCACTTTCATTAGCTTCCAGAGGTACTTCAAGACACCCGGAGTGTTCTTATAGAGCCTATATGGAACGCCGTTGGGCCCAGGGGCTGAGGCTGTTCTTGCCCGCTTTACTATAGTATAATAATACTATAATATAATAATAATAATAACAATAACAATAATAATAATAATAATAATAATAATAATAATAATAATAATAATAATAATAATAATAATAATAATAATAATAATAATATATAAATAATATAATATTATAATATAGAGCACTATAATAACATGTGACCACCACCTGCTCAATCACATCCACATAGCTGGAGAACATACAGGTTAGCATAAAACACTTTAGCAACAACTAACACTAAACATCACAGATAGAACTCATTCACTACCATTAAATGCAGCCAAGCAGTCGGAGAGAACGCATCGACTCCATTTCTACTTTATTCCCGTGCGAGCGTCACTCTGTCGAGTGAAACCAAGCGGAAGCGGCCGTCTTACCCCGTCTGCCCGAGGCTGATCACTTTGAGGCTGTTGCCATAGCGACTCTTGAGCCACTTGATGCCTTGCAGCTGGGGGTCAATAAGCAGGGGCCAGCGCTCACCTGGAGGTACAGACACACACACAGAGATATCGGAGCTCAGGATCTCACGACGTGCATCATTCTTATCGACCTAAAAGCAGGGGGGGGGGGGATAAGGGCTTCCAAAGAGACCCGCGATAATAGGGCCAAAGGTGCCACATTGGAGCTTAAAGCGCGTTGATGCTGGATGCCTGAAGGAGAGGAGAGGAGAGAGCGCTTTGAGCTTACAATGTGTTGCTTAATTATCCTACCATCTTTTACCATGTCACCTTAGATAGCAGCTTTGCACTAACCTTCAATTTAAAGGGGAACTATCTTATAAATGGCCTTTTTGAGTGTTTAGCATTGTTTCCTAGCTATGTGAACTTATATTAATATGATCTATGTCTCTAATTCTCATATTGGCACATTCTTCCAATTCTCCTCTCACAATATTCACCCTCACTGAACTGAGTCATCTGAAAATGTGATGATTTGTGATGTCAGAGAGACACCGCTGCATGATAATGTGGCTGTGTGGCATCAGGTACATGATGAGCTGCACACAGTGGTTGGAGCCCAGGCTCAAAACGGCTTAAGATCTTGAGGTAGAAAAATGCTGTTTTTGAGGACTTGATTAGAAATACAAAACAATGAATAAAAAAATAAAAAATATTACAGAGGTGTTCCATAGACTCACAGGAATTGTGTAAAAGTGCCCAAATAGTGAAAGAAATAGTAAAATAGTTCCCCTTTAATACATATTCACCTTTGCATTCATGTTGCTTCTAAGGCAAGACAGCACCCCCAAAATCGCCTTTTTGCTTTTTTTCTCTCGACGATAGAGATTTTGTTATATTTTGCTTCCTAAACATGTCTTCTATGAAACTAGTGGCGATAAAACGTCAATAACACACATTTAGTTGTTTATTTGACTTAATTTTGCCTGATTGCACCCATAAATGTGCACATATTTAATGGCGGAAGTGCCTCATTTGCGTATATAAACATAACATTCTGAAAACGTGCAATATATTCTTTCTTAGTTTATATGTACATAACAAACTGGGAAAGTTTCATAGTGATATCTATTATATAAATATATTATAGATATTATATAGATATTGCTTTATTGATCCCCTTGGGGAAATGTGGGCGCCCATAGCGGCATGGGGGAGGGGGGAGGGGGGATGGGGGGTACAGGTATGGTCATAGTAGAAAGACATACAGGCAATATAATTAGATCTGAATATAAACACATAAATAAACTGTGTGTAAACAATTATGATTAACTCTTAAAATCTTATTGTGAAAACATCAGATACCGTATGTGTGTCACGAATAGGAGAATAATTGAGTGAACTCAGCCAACAGTGTGTCTCACAGTTGGTGAGGATGGTTGCGTTCTGAGTGGACATCTTGTCTCCCGGCAAGCCCTCGTTGTTCCACTGGGCCACCATGGCGTCGTCAGTCAGCATACACACCGGGTCCAAGCCCTCCGTCATCGGGATCAGAAACTGGTGGAGGGAGGGATGGAGGGAGGGAGGGAGGGAGGGAGGGAGGGATGGAGAGGTATGTTATAATCTCACATCACAGGGGGTTATAGGGAGGTGATGGAGTGAGGAGAGAGGAGGAGGATGGAGAGAAGAGAGAGAGGCCAGTCGGTATGGGTGTGTGTGTGTGTGTGTGTGTGTGTGTGTGTGTGTGTGTGTGTGTGTGTGTGAGTGTGTGTGAGAGAGAGAGAGATAGATAGAGAGAGAGAGAGGTAGAGAGAGAGAGAGAGAGGTAGAGAGGATAATAATAATAATAATAATAATAATTCATTTAATTTATATAGCGCTTCTCAATAACCCGAAGTCGCTGACAGTAGTAGTGATAAGAAGAATATCTTTATCATCAAGTACATTTACATACAGTAAACCTGAAATTCTTCCTCTGCATTGAACCCATCCAGACTAAATGGTAAATGGCTGCTTTTTTATATAGCAGCTTTTATCCAAAGCGCTTTACAATTTGTTCCTCACATTTTACCCATTCACTCACACATTCACTCACACATTCACTCACACATTCACTCACACATTCACTCACACATTCACTCACACATTCACTCACACATTCACACACCGACGGCGGAGGCAACCATGCATGTGTGTGAGACAGAGTGAGAGAGACAAGAGGGGAGAGGGGTTCAACAAGAGGAGGACGAGATATGACACACCAACACACACATGAGAGAGAGAGAGAGAGAGAGAGAGAGAGAGAGAGAGAGAGAGAGAGAGAGAGAGAGAGAGAGAGAGAGAGAGAGGGTGGAGGTAGAGAGGTTGTCTCAGTATAAATTCCCAACAGCAGATGGCGCCAAATATCTGTACAACAAGTGTTCCCCTCCTGGCTGAAGCGAGCCACTGTCTCCCTCACAACTAGCCTACAGTACCAGCGACCTGAACGATGGAGAGAAACAGTGATCATCTCAACAGAAAACCAGGCACTGTCTGCGTAACGTTAGATAGAGGTTATGATGACTGTAACTGAGGGGTACAATTCCCTGACTGTATTACTAGATATGATACTTACTACCACTACCTTTGTACTTAATATTCGGCCACCCAGTACACGGCATAAATATATTATCATGAACACTCTCACGTAGATGAAACGGATCCAACACAAATGTACGAATTAGAAACAAGTCTTTATTGCCTACACAGCGATGGTGTGTAGACTAAACACTTAATCACTTAATTACATTTATGAATTGAAATAGTATGCACTTTTATGGCAAGGAGTATTCGTCGGTATATCAATAGATAATGTCCAATCTCTGAAGGCGCAGGTGGTAAATATACGACCTGGAATAGTTAAGGAATAACAGCAATGATACTTTAATGATTATAGGCTGGATACACTAGAGGGGGTTAATCCGGTCGCTTGTAAGCCGACAGGAGTAGGAGGGGGGGGGGGTAGAATCCAGCTGCCTCGTCCGGCCAAGGGTATCCCAGGAGAACACACTGTAGTGCCGTTCAATGCGCCGGCGATCCTTGGACCACAGATGAAAGCAGGTGGACTCTTTGTGGGCCGGCTCTCTCCGGTCCACGGGGGAGAGATGTGGAGAGACCTCGTCTTGCAGAGCGTCTCCTCACCTTGTGTCCTCTCCAGGGGGGGGGGTTCCAACACACGGTGGTGTCGGGGGTCTTTATCCATAGAATAATCAAAGTATCCAAAGCATAATCCGTGCCTGGGAAGGCGGGCTGTCGTCGGTAGAATAATCCGGTATACAGGTCCACTCGCTCGTCGGCTCTGGGGCTCCTCGGGTGCAGCTTCACATAGGGTCAACCACCCTGGGTAAGCAGCCAGTTCTCTGCCCGAAACGATGGGGTACTGACTACGGTAGTATTCTCACCGCACGAAGCACTATATATTAACAGACTATTATTAGCTTAATAGACTACGTCCAACTCGACGATATAGTGCCAAATATGACTATTCAAATATTAATATACACGATGTCTCAATACCGATGGTAGGCGAACTTGGCCTTACTCCCACACGTGGCATCGCGGGGAGGCTTTACGTCTGTGACTCTATTGGAGGGTAAGAAACTGGACTGAAAAGAAAGTCCTACTTTAGTAGCGCAGTATATATACGCACTATGAACAAATAGTCCCATTAGTGGTGCGGTAGCCAAATTCCTACGCGGAACTAGGACTTGTTCGTACATGTCGAGCGGTACGTTTGAACTGGGTCTGAGGGGTATGGCAGCCTGGCACCAAGGTCTCGACCAATAGTAGAATGGAGACTATTATGGGATGTTCAGTAGGCTAGAATGGATATTCAATGCATATTGTACAAGGAATATACAAGGGATATCAGGGAATATTAGAGAATATACAAATACAATTAAATATATATATATAAATAAATATATATATTCGGTTTAATCTGGCCCTTCACAACAGCCACCCCCTGAATAGGTCCCAGACCTAATCAGTTAAACGGAGACAGATTAATCGCGTTGTCTATTTACACATAAGGGTTTGCTGTAGGGGTCAGTCAACTTCACAAAGTCATAGGGTTGTAGGGTCATGGTCATCATCGATTGTGTCTGGGAGTCGAGGCAGTTCTATGAGCCTTGCCACGGGACGGGTGTAAGTGCGACCCTGGACGAGCACTTCAGCTGCTCGGACCTTGCCGTCGGCACCGGTGATCACTTTGCTTACGCGGCCGGCCGGCCACATAGCTCTGGGCAGTGATTGATCAATAATCATGACGACTGTTCCTTCTGTCAAATTGTCTCTCTCCTTTACCCACTTCTGGCGGGTCTGTAGAGACGGTAGGTAGTGCAGTAGGAAACTGTTCCAAAACTTGTCGGCTAATACTTGGCTGTACCTCCACATTCGTCGGCCGTTCGCTTCTTCAGGCCGGTACATTGTCTGGGGTAATGTGGGATCTAGCCGCCCCATCAGGAGTGTGTTGGGGGTAACTGGGTCGATATCCGCCACATCACTGGAGACATATCCGAGGGGCTTCGAGTTAAGTACTCCCTCAATCTCCGTGAGGACTGTCATTAGGACTTCTTCCGCCACAGTCTGGGCCCCAAGTACTGCGTACAGGGCTGTCTTTATGGAGCGCACTTCTCGTTCCCAAGTGCCACCGAAGTGGGGTGCGTTTGGGGGGTTGAATTGGAAATCAACCTGTGCTGGAGCGAGGTGGGTCTTAAGTTCTGGGCCCATAGCTTGGAAGCTCTCTCTCAGCTCTCTTTCGCCGCCTTTAAAGTTTGTCCCATGATCGGACAATAGGGTAGACGGTCTTCCTTTCCGTGATATGAATCTACGGAAGGCCATAAGGAATGAGTCTGTGCTCATGGTCGGGAGAAGCTCGATGTGTATCGCTCTGGTGGTCATGCATTTGAATACAATACCCCACCGCTTCTCGGTTCCTCTTCCTTTCTTTATGTGCAGCGGGCCAAAGCAGTCCATACCCGTTGAGTGGAATGGCTTGTCACCGATTCGGAGGCGACATGGAGGAAGGTCAGCCATCCTTGGTATGCTGGGCTGCGCGCGCCACTTGCGGCAGTCTAGACATGTTCGTTGGAAGCGTCGTACCGCCTCTCTTCCTTGTAGGATCCAGTAACGACGTCTGATTTCCGCGAAGACTCTTTCTGCTCCTGCGTGATGTACATCCTCATCGTATTTCTTTATAATCAGCTCTGTGACCTTGTGTCGGCTGTTCAATACGATCGGGTATTTAATGTCATCCGGTAGATTGGGGGCTCTGCGTAGGCGACCACCCACTCTGATGAGGGTATGAGCGTCGCTCTCGGGGGCCAGGTGAATTAATCTGCTGTCGGATGGGACGGGCTTTCCTCCCTGTAGACAGGCCAATTCATCGGGGAACGAGTCTCTCTGGGCTCGCTGCAGTAGAAGCAATTCTGCTTCCTCGTAGTTAGCTGCTGACATATCAGCGGGGGACTTGCACTCCGGGTGGTACCGCAGGAATGTTCTTTGTTGTGCACTCTCTATGGACGTGCAATCGTTTATGTTAGGGTCAGTGGAGGCTACGGTGCTCAATCCACAGAACACAGACTTCTTAATTTCCACCTCCTCTGGACTTGCTGCCCTCGGGATAGGCATGGGCCACTGTCCTTCCGGGAGTCTTAGGAATGCGGGGCCGTCACTGTAGACATTGCGACGGGTGAGGTCATCCAGGGGCATCCCCCGGGTGATGACGTCAGCTGGGTTCTGTTTTGTATCAACGTAGCGCCACTCTGTTTCTCCGGTTAACTCTTCGGTTAAGTCTTGAATCTCGGTGACTCTGACTCCCACGAAGACTTTGTACTTGCATGAGTCCGATTTGATCCAGGCGAGTACCGTCGTGGAATCTGACCACAGGATTGTTCTAGACACCAGTATGGTGAGCTCACGTTGGATGAGCGTGGCTAGGTGCGCTCCGGCTAGGGCTGCGCAGAGCTCTAGACGTGGGATAGATTGTTGCTTGCGTGGGGCTACTCTCGAGCGGGCGAGGACAAATGCTGTGTAGATCTCTCCCCCTTGGTCTTGGGCCCGCAAGTAGGCTACTGATCCGTATGCGACCTCTGAGGCGTCACTGAAGACGTGCAAGTCCATTTTACATGTCTCTGGCCTCACCGTGGGTGGGAAGTAGCTTCGGCGCATATTAACGCCTGGGAGTGAGTGGAGCTCCATCTCCCACTCTCTCCAGGTGGATGCAAGGTGTGCGGGAATGGGGTCGTCCCAGCCCTGGTCCTTGTCCCACAATGCTCGTACAATCATTTTTGCCCTGGTGGTGTACGGTAGAATACATCCTAGCGGGTCATATTGTCGGGCGAGTGTTGTGTACACACTCCGTCTGGTGGTCGGCGCCGCCGCCGGCCTTCCCTGCTCCGTAGTCAGGGGCTTGTGTCTGTAGTGAAGCGAATCTGTTTTGAATCGCCACACCAATCCCAGGGTCATCTCCTGGGCTTCTCCCGGGATTGTAGCCATCCAGGTCTCGCTGCTGGCTGCCTTGTCCTCGGAGGAGAGGCTGCGCAGTACTTGCGGATCGCTGCTGGCCCACTGCCTGAGATCAAAGCCGCCTTTGATCAATGAGGCGCGGAGTTTAATCAGGAGAGCCTCGGCTTCTTCCTGGGTTGAAAGGCTTTGTAGACAGTTGTCTACGTAGAAGCTGTTCTTTACGCTGTGTCGGACCTCTTCGTCCGCTGCTGGGTCCTCTGCTACATGTTTCTGTAGTGCAAATGTCGCACAGCAGGGGCTGCACGTCGTTCCGAAGGGGAGGACTTCCCATTGGTAGATGGCTGGGTGCTCATCTCCTGGCTTCTCTCTCCATAGGAACCGTAACAGGGGCTTGTCCGCCTCTACTAATCTCACCTGCAGGAACATTCCTTTAATGTCCCCGCTGATGGCCACCTTTTCCTGGCAGAAGCGGAGTAGAACGCCGAGTAGGGAGGGGCCGAGTGTGGGACCGGGCAGTAACTCTTTATTCAGATTTTGTGTTCAGCAGGTACCGTTCTATGGTGTCTGTCTTGGCGTGGAAAGTAGGCATTCCTTCTCGCCGCAGGAGTGGCGTGGCGTATCTCAACACGCCGTTGACCGGGACTCTCTTGGTCCCTGTCTCGAGGAGGTGAATGGCGTAAATGTCATCTTTAGAGCGAATGTCTTTCTTTCCATTCTTAAAGGGCATTTGTTCCAAGCTCCATAGCCGCTCTACGTGTTGCAGGAGTGCGGTTTCTCCCTCTGTGACTCGGGAGTGGAGACATCTAGTGGCTGTACTTCGGTTGAGAGATTTGGCGAGCGGGCCTTGGAGAGTCCATCCCAAACGGGTCTCGACTGCTGCAGGACAGCCTCGGGGTCCGGTATGAACCCGGTCTATCGGGACAATGAGGTCTGCATGGTCGGAGCCTATCAACAGGGTCGGCATAGCATTGTCTATGAGCGGGATCGGTAACTTGCGCAGATGTGCATATTTCTCCATCAGCTTGGCGACGGGGTATGTGTACCGCGACAGTCCTATTTCTTGGCTGGTGAAAGCGTCTGCAATCTGGTACCGTCGCTCAGGCTGGCCGCTTGCTGCGATAGAGAATGAGACATTCTCGCCCTTTATCGTCTTCAAATCTCGTCTTATTGTCCGAATTGTCATTTGGGTTTCGCTTCCCCGCAGCCCTAGCTGGGCCGCAGCGGAGGCGAGCAGCAGGGTCTTCTCTGACCCGTCATCGAGGACGGCGTAAGTGTCCAGGACTTTATTCTGGTAGCTTAGTGTCACACGCACTATTTTTAGGAGTACTCGGGCTCCACTGCTGCTGGCGGGATCGATGTACATGACGCTCGCTTTGCGGCTGGATGGTGCAGGTGAAGGGCGCCGTCTGTTACTGTCGTGAAGTATGTCCAGATGGGCTCCATCGCACTTGGTGCACCTTTTCTTTAAGCGGCATTCGGCTGCCATGTGTGAGCGCGCACAGCGAAAGCAGCGCTTGTTGGACTTTATCCATTGACCTGCTTCCTCCGCGTTCAGCTTGGGGAAGGAGTCACATTGCGCTAGCCAGTGTTCTTTCTCACAGTAGGGGCACACTATCTTCCACTTCTCCGTTCTGGAGGGGGTACTGTGGCTCCTGCTGCTCGGTGCTGACTCCGATTGGTGCATCACAGTCACCGATCTTCTTCCATCATTTAGTCGTCTGGTTCCTTCTCTGGAGCCAGGGGTGCTCCGTCCGAATGTATCTAGCCGTAGGCTGCTGACTTCTCTCGCCAGGAAGTCCGCTAGATCGAGGAGGTTCGGTTCGGGGCCATTCGGGTCTCTGTGGTCCCTCTGCCGCCTAAAGCGCTCCTGACGAGCGGGCGGCAGCTTCTCCAGAATCCTTTCCACATTTGAGTTGGCGTAAAGTTCATACTTCCCCTTCTCTCTTTGCGCTCCCAACATCCCTACCAGGGACTGCACTCTGATGGACAGGTCGTCCAGTGCTCGATTGTCTATTGCTGGGGGTAAGCGGTCGATGTGTCGGATCTCCTGGATCACGTAATCCCATATGCGCCCATACCTCTGGTCCAATGCTACCAGCGCTGCTGTGTATGGGGTGGTGGAAGTCGCGTAGGCGAGCGCTATATTATGTGCGCGGGGCACCTTTAAGTGCTGCAGTAGGATGGCGTATTTGTGGCGTTCATCCAATACATCCACCAACATGGTCTCCAGACACATGCGGAGTTCTGTATACTGGGCCCGGTTCTCTTGGGTGAAGTCGGGTACCATAGGCGTGCCAATGTATGACGCTGACTGTGGATACATCGGCGAGCGTTGGGGGAGAGGCCTCCTAGGCGAGTCTCCTCCCGCTTCTTGGTATGGGCTGGTACCGGCAGTGTACCATGGCCCGCTTGTCCAGGTGCTGTTCCTCGGTGCGGGTCGTGCGTCGTGCTCACCCGTGTATAGAGTCGGGGGTCTGTAGCGCAGCTCCGCGGGAGTATAGCCTGGGCTGTACCGGACCTCCTGGTCCGGTAGAGTACTGTGCTGTCTTCGGGCGTGGTTCTCCTCCTCTTCCTCTTCGTCTTCAGTTAGGTCATCCAGTGCTTGTGGTCTCTGGTTTAGCCTCTCCACAGGATATGCTGCTCCTTCCCGGTTGCTAGGTCTCGCTTGGACCGGTGGGGGGAGGTGGTCTGTGGGGGGTATAGACCTCGTCTGTTGGTCAAGTTCAGGGTTGTTTACTCGGCTAGGGGATGCCGCCCTGGAGGTGTGTCTAGACGAGTTCCTGGAGCCTCTGGCGGAGGGAGAGGGTGTTGTCCGTCTGATCAGCTGTTCTATTAGTTGCGCTTGCTGTCTGTCGCGCTCTGCGTCCCGTAGAGCACCAGCAGCTGCTCGCTGGCTGTCTGCTCGGTCTCGGGCCACATTCTCTTCCATCTGAATGCGTCTTATTTCTAGACGTATATGTTCTTCTTCGCTCCGTTGCTGTATCTGCAATCGATCGCGTTCACCCTGGAGTCTATCGCGTTCAGTAGAGGCTTTCAGGCTGACGAGGAATGCCTGCTGTAGGGTCCTCTCTGCCTCGCTGGGAGAAGGCGGTTGTATAGGGGAGCCTTCCCTCGGGGTACTCCTTGCGGAGCCTTGGAGTTCTATCTCCACGGTGCTCTCCCCGTCTTCTTCCGTGCCGAGTTCTCTCTCGGTAGCGTTGTATTCCTCCCGGGACTCATCGGGGACTACTTCTTCAGTACTGGCGGGGTGTGAAGTCATGTCTGGTTCCCACTGGTCCCCACCGTGAACTTGGTCAGTTACATTAGAGCCCGTAGGGGCCTCTATGGTCGGGGTAGTCTGGGCGTTGGGGTTAGACATACTTTTACTTTCTAGTTTTACCGCGTTTACTGTTAGTAGAAGACTAGGTTGTTGACTGACAGCGTAAGCCTCTAAGTACTGAGGGAGCCGTCGTTCGCGCTGCGGGCGTTGGTTAGGAGGATCGTTTCGTGGAGTGTTCATCATAGGCCATTTCAATATTAATAACACTATATTAATATTACACTAATTACCCTCCGGCTCGAAGGACCAATTGTAACTGAGGGGTACAATTCCCTGACTGTATTACTAGATATGATACTTACTACCACTACCTTTGTACTTAATATTCGGCCACCCAGTACACGGCATAAATATATTATCATGAACACTCTCACGTAGATGAAACGGATCCAACACAAATGTACGAATTAGAAACAAGTCTTTATTGCCTACACAGCGATGGTGTGTAGACTAAACACTTAATCACTTAATTACATTTATGAATTGAAATAGTATGCACTTTTATGGCAAGGAGTATTCGTCGGTATATCAATAGATAATGTCCAATCTCTGAAGGCGCAGGTGGTAAATATACGACCTGGAATAGTTAAGGAATAACAGCAATGATACTTTAATGATTATAGGCTGGATACACTAGAGGGGGTTAATCCGGTCGCTTGTAAGCCGACAGGAGTAGGAGGGGGGGGGGGGTAGAATCCAGCTGCCTCGTCCGGCCAAGGGTATCCCAGGAGAACACACTGTAGTGCCGTTCAATGCGCCGGCGATCCTTGGACCACAGATGAAAGCAGGTGGACTCTTTGTGGGCCGGCTCTCTCCGGTCCACGGGGGAGAGATGTGGAGAGACCTCGTCTTGCAGATCGTCTCCTCACCTTGTGTCCTCTCCAGGGGGGGGGGTTCCAACACACGGTAGTGTCGGGGGTCTTTATCCATAGAATAATCAAAGTATCCAAAGCATAATCCGTGCCTGGGAAGGCGGGCTGTCGTCGGTAGAATAATCCGGTATACAGGTCCACTCGCTCGTCGGCTCTGGGGCTCCTCGGGTGCAGCTTCACATAGGGTCAACCACCCTGGGTAAGCAGCCAGTTCTCTGCCCGCAACGATGGGGTACTGACTACGGTAGTATTCTCACCGCACGAAGCACTATATATTAACAGACTATTATTAGCTTAATAGACTACGTCCAACTCGACGATATAGTGCCAAATATGACTATTCAAATATTAATATACACGATGTCTCAATACCGATGGTAGGCGAACTTGGCCTTACTCCCACACGTGGCATCGCGGGGAGGCTTTACGTCTGTGACTCTATTGGAGGGTAAGAAACTGGACTGAAAAGAAAGTCCTACTTTAGTAGCGCAGTATATATACGCACTATGAACAAATAGTCCCATTAGTGGTGCGGTAGCCAAATTCCTACGCGGAACTAGGACTTGTTCGTACATGTCGAGCGGTACGTTTGAACTGGGTCTGAGGGGTATGGCAGCCTGGCACCAAGGTCTCGACCAATAGTAGAATGGAGACTATTATGGGATGTTCAGTAGGCTAGAATGGATATTCAATGCATATTGTACAAGGAATATACAAGGGATATCAGGGAATATTAGAGAATATACAAATACAATTAAATATATATATATAAATAAATATATATATTCGGTTTAATCTGGCCCTTCACAACAATGACAATTCCACATGGAGCTGACCTTTATCTTTCCCCCTGTAAAGGAATGTGGATCACTACCCACTTTCAAAACCTCTCTCAAGGGACACCTACGGGAGACTGCAATTCAACACTGGCCCCTGTAAATATCCTAACCCAACCCCCTCCAATGTACAGTCATTTACCTAGTATGGTTTTGTCAATAGTTCAATGTACAATTGTGTTTGTTTGTACAGTGTCTCCCCCCCCCCCCCCTCAATGTACAGTGTTACTTGTTTATACAGTGTGCCCCCCGCCCCCCCCCCCCCCCAACCACCTCCAATGTAAATTACCCAGTATGGTTGTCAATATCCCAATGTACCCAACCCCCCCCACCCAACCTCCTCCAATGTACAGTTTCTACGTCAAATGTATATACTCCCTTTTCTTGACTCCTTCTGTATCACAAACAGTACTGTATTTGCAAATCTGGTATGTCATAAATGTATAGATGTAGCAGTACTGACTATCTGTATGTCATGTATGTCATATATGTCTATATGAATTGAAAATGGGGGACCCTGATGGAAACAAGACAAACGTCTTTCTCAGGTCTGCATCCCCTTAACAATTGTATGTATTGAGCCGTACTGTATTGTACCCATTCTGCAATCTGTTAAATAAAGTTTTCATTCATTCATTCATTCATTCATTCATTCATTCATTCATTCAATCCCCCACAGAATCCAAATAATAACGAGCAGAAGGTAGAAGAGGTCGAAGAAATATCTGTTTTCTATAATGCATTATTCACGCTTTCCCCGAATACGGTATTCAGATCATAGGGGTAGTTTTATATATAGGGGAGCTAGTGACGTGTCTCTACCAAAGTAAAAACTGTAGTTTTAGTATTATACTTCACAACATCACAGTCTTGCAAAACAAGAGCCTGTTTATCTGTTAGTTAGTATAGTTTTCTTTTTATATTAGCTTTAATGTCCTTCTATTTTTCTGTGTCTTTCTGGCTTAAACATCTAGCCCAGGGACTACAACTGAAAACTAGCAACTAGGGATGCTCGATATTGGCTTTTTTACCGATACCGATATACCGATATTGTCCAACTCTTAATTTCCGATACCGATATCAACCGATACCGATATATGCAGGGTTTCCCCCCCCCAAAAATGGAATAATTTCAGGTAATTAACATTACATATCTCTTGTTGTGGAATTAACGCAGACACGCAGACACACAAAAAAAGGAGAATCTTAAGGTTACCCCACTGGAATCGCTGAGCGACGAGAGAGGGTAGGGGAAAACACAGGAATAAAATAAATACAAATAAAAGCTGTAGGAAACACAAAACACCAGTATAAAATAGCTGGGGGGAAAAACACAAAATAACCACCACTGCCTAGCAGTTGAAAACAACAAGAAACACAACAGCACTAGAGACAGAGAAAACCCGCCTTATTTTTTTCCGTAGCCGCATTTCTGGCAGACGCTCTCTGATTGGCCACTGACTGACGCTCTCTGATTGGCCACTGACATGTTTGCCCAATCGCGTGACGAGCTGTGTCTTTGCCCATTTCCGCGTCGAACAGCCTGCAAACTACCTGGCGTTCTATCGCCACGCTCTAAGACAAACTCTAACCTTAACCAACTTCGAAAGAGTGCCTAAGCTTAACCAGTGTAGAAACAGGCGTCGGCCAATCAGAGAGCGTCTTGCCAGAAATGCAGCTACGGGAGAAAAAAATAACGCAGAAAACCCTAGAAGCATGAGCTTGGGACACGTTCCTCTACTATTGAGGGAAAAGCATGAAATGGACAACAAGCATCCGAACACAGTCAACCAAACCTACTTAAAGGCGCTGCACACCTGACACCAATCAGGTGGCAATCAAGCCCACACACCTGCCACGCTGGATGGCAATTAACTGGTGTCTGGTGATTGACAGCTCACCAGAGAAAACCCAAAATACATCCCAAAGCACACAGGAATAAACTAAAATAAAACCCACATAAACCGTGATCCATCAGCAAACAGCCTCTACCGTATCCCATGTGGGTTATCTAGCATGAGAGCAAGTGGACCACGAAGTCTTCCTGCTTCTTTTATCTGTCTTTATTCTCGCCTGACAGAGAACCAAAACGTGTTGTAACTCTCACGTCCTCATGTGTCAGTGACCATATAGAAAAGTCATAGGCACACTTGTAGGCTATTTTTCCATCTCTGCAATCTTTTTTCTTTTGGAAAGGTTTTTTTGGACCCAATTTGCTACCAATTTGTATTGTCGAGGAATCCTTTTGGCTGCCGCAAACAATAGGGATGGCTATAGGCGCTACGTCATCGCTTCCGTGTCCTGTTGCTTCCAGACTGGATATTCAAAGGCAGTAAAATGGCGCAGTGCTGTGTCCCGTGTTGCGGCAATAGAAATGATGTCAACAAAACTCTCTTACTACCGCTTTCCTCCGTTACTGTTTTTTTTTACTACCTTTTTATTTTATTAAAAACAAATTTGGTTTTTAATTATACGAGTTGAGACCCTTTTTCACAGACTTTGAGAAGTCAGCGAAGTAGGATGTCACAGTAAAAAGGGTGACCGGTTCCTGGGCTGTAGCCATTGCTGTTTACATTGGCCACATTTGATTTGATTGAACAGGATTAATAACATTAATGTTAGTTTGGCCAGAGAACATATACTAATTAAAATGGTTGGACCTGCGAGATTTGTACTTTGTAGGTCTGCATTTTAAATGTAAGGAGTAAAAAAGTATGTTTTTTCCCCCTCTGAAATGTAATTGAGTAAAAGTACTACTAGTAATACTCGAGTAAAGTACAAATCCCCCAAAAACAGTACTTAAGTATTGTAACGAAGTACAATTAGTCAAGTACTTTTGTGACGACCCCCCCTCTACCTGCTAATGGGTGAGTCTGCTGGCTCAGGGAGCATGGTGGAGTGGGTGGCTCGTTAGTCCAATTAGTCTCACCTGGGCAGTGAGAGAGCTGCACATGTATTTATGTTTCCCTGTCTAAACTCCCTCTGTCTGCTTTCCCCATCTCCCAGGAACAGGTTATCCACCACCCGCTTGGTCTTTGATACTGGAATACTAATGCCGCGTTCACGTTACGTGGGAAGAAGCGTAAGAACCAGAGGACATCTCGTTGCTACAACTAGGAAGCCTTCACGCATTGACTCGATGAAACGCCCACATCCATACTTCCGCAATTCGTGACGCGAAGTGGGAGATATCGGGGTCTATAAAAAAATCCCATATGCCCTAGTAGGAATTACCACTAGGAGGCTGACGTGAATGGTTTTTCCCAGTAGAAAGCTGGTTCTTCCGCTTCTTCCCACGTAACGTGAACGCGGCATAATACTTATTACATGGCGTTTTAACATTCACCAAAATGCTTGATTGTGATTGGTCAATAGCGCTCGGTTGCCCCTGACAGCGGTGAATTATTTCTCGATAACTGACCGCTGCCATGGGCAACGCTCAATAATGACCGCTGATACGGGTAACATAGCGCTATTGACCAATCACAATCAAGCACTTTGGTCGCAGTCACGAAAGCTAAGCATTACCATTATGCACAGCTGCACTACATCAGGTGCAATCAAGTCCACACACCTGCCGGCTGCCAGCGGAGCCACAGAACAACTGCGTCTGCATTTGATCTCGTCTTGTCGATGGTGTAAAATGAATTAGGTATATTGTTAGTAAGTTAGCCATGTAATAAGCGGGATAATGTATAGCTATACTCGGTCATTGTCGCAAAATAATTGACCTTCACTGCGTTTAGAACACCTCCGCGCGGCGCCTCCGTGTTCTAAACTCTGTGTCGGTCAATTACATGACCTCGTAGCTATATACATTATCCCTTACTTACACCACACTTTTCACTCATCCACACACTGCATTTCATCACTGATTCTGATACATACATATTCGTTGTTTATGTAAATAATTGTCTTAGATAGGTTTAAATAAATTCATTTATTTATTTTTACCTACTTTTTCTCCTCCTTTTTCTGTGATTTTTTTCTCCCATCCCAATTTCCTCTCGTGCCAATTCTTCCTCCCCTGTCCTGATCGTTGCTCGCATATGCCCCCCCACTGGCCGGTTGTAGGGAGGATAGAAGCCTTGCATCACATGTCCCCTCCGATACATGTGGAGGCAGCCTGTCACTTCTTTTCGCCTGCCTGCGCGGACTCTCATTGGCAATGTGTAACGTGTGGGAGGCTCACACTGCCCCCCGCCATTTTTCTGTCTCTGCTGTGCAGGAGCCCTGACCGACCTGTAGGAGTCGCTGTTTACAATGACCAGATTACCACCCATCGACTCCCCTCCCGCTGACTCTGCCAATTGAGTCAGTATGACGACTGGCCCAAGCCGGTGTCTCTTGCATTGGTGACGAGCGCAATGTCCGCTGCGCCACCCAGCCGCTCGGTTTAAATAAATTATTTTGTTAAATTGCTATCGTGTGGACTCCCTATTTGTCACAATTGACCAGTTTGTGACACTTTACACCCCTGGCCCCAGTATAGTGACCTTCTGGCTGCGTAGGAACGGCATCCAGAGGTTGTCCAGCAGCTCCCTCCGGTACTTCTTGGAGAAGGAGCCGGCGTAGGAGATGAAGGCGGCCGTCAGCAGCAGGTCTCCACACAGAGTGTCCTCCTGCTCGTGGTACTGTTCCACCGAGTGGGCCCAGCGCACGTTCTCACTCTGCAATACAACCACATTATTTATTATTATTTACTACTAGTGCTGTCAATCAATATTTAAAATATTTAATCTGATTCATCGCATGATTGTCCATAGTTAAAAACTCGCGATTCATCGCAAATTAATCGCATTTTTTTCTTTTCTAAATCTACCTGCATGCGACAGCCCATATCAGGGTCGTTTTTAGGACGATTTTCCCACCGGCACTTTGGCGACCCCTAGTGGCTCGGGTGTGCTTATTTTGTAATACAATATATATATTGAATTAAAGCCCCATTTGTTGCCTGTGGATAGCCCTTTCAGCCCTTGAGCGGTTCTCGAGTTACATGCCGGTATTTGAGGCTTGTGCAAAGTACACGGTATTGCGCAAAATACCACTCCCGACTCAGGCTGCAGTAGTTCCGTCAATCTAGATCCGATATCGAAAATGATTGTGGATCGTTGTAGCCAATGAGTGTGGCTTCCAATGATACCCCATGTGGGGATGTGTGAATCAGGGATCTAGGTGAACAACTAAATTCTTTAACAGGAAGCCAAATTAATTGAAGTCTATGAGAAAACTGAGTTTTTCTTTGTACACAGTTTACCAAAATCACTCCTAATCACTCATTTCTGAATGGATCTTTATGAAATTTGGACATGTACTACATAAGGCTTCAGGCTATGGCTGGATTTGTAAGCCATACCACATTCTGGGGAAATACTACCTCTGGACTACTAACTACTACAGAAAAACTAGAGTTACAAGTTTTTCTACAACTCAGGTTCAGACCTTTGTAACTATTACGTTAGAACTAAAAGTGAATTTTTTCTGGAATCAGAACCTTCAGAATGTCATCTTTCAAAAGAGACTAGGCTCATGCATGTGCTATAAGTATAAAGTGTTGTTTTGGTTTGCAAAAAAAGTATGCAGTCCTCAAGTTCAAGTAAAAAAAAATTCACTTTTCTGCCTGCTTGTTAAGAGGTTATTTTTCAAGTTTTAATACTCTTATCAACATGAGTCAACAAACACTTGCTTTATGCAGCCATTTAACACCAAAGGATGACCCTCATGCATTGCAAATTAAACATTTTGAAAAAAGTCACAACTTTTTTTTGTCAGAAACAAACATAGTATCAGTGAGAGTATCAATAATACACCTGAGTGAAGTCTAGTCTAAATATATAATTTTTTTTTTTATAATTAATTCCCTTTAAACGTTAATCTTGCGATAAAAAAAAGTGGCGTTAAAAGAATTGTGCGATAACGCGTTAATACCGCGTTCACTTTGACAGCCTTATTTACTACATGTGTCTGTAATAATAAAAATAATAATACAACTTTATTTGTATAGCACCTTTCTTACAGAAACTGCAGCTCAAAGTGCTTCACAACAAAAAAAAGACAGGAAAATGAGCACATATGCACTGCAGACATATAAAATCACAGTTTTTCACATTAGGATCTAACATCCCCACAGGGCACCTTATTTATGGTTTGATTCAGTTTTAAAAATAGACAATAATAAAAAGAGTAAGATAGAATAGACAGAGAAAAATAGTGCAATAAGTAGTAGAATAGAATAGACATGAAATGATCACAAAGTGCAGACATATAAAAGTATTTTTTACAGTGCAATAAAATAGTTCTGGATTACTGTTAGTTTAAAGTCG
>NC_140168.1:14066225-14071225 GCF_963971535.1 Notolepis coatsorum | reverse complement strand
TTTATTTTTGTTCCTAAGCACGGAATTTAGAATGTCTCTATGTACAGAAAAATCTGGATTTATCAAACGTGCATACACAGGTCCTACGCACACCTGCAAGTACTCCGTGTTGATAAATGCCATGCACTTGTTCTACGCTCCGCGGTAATGAAACACCCCCATGAAATGTGGAAAAATGGACTAAGCCGAGCGAACGCGTGTTATGGGAGAAATACGCGACAGGCTGACAGATGTGTACATACACGGTGATGTCGGATATGATATCTATTAACTTCCTAAAGACCATTGCTGGCTGGGCAGCGTAAAACACTAATAAAGACCGGTAACCACTGTTTGCCGTTGGTGTCATTAATAACCATGCTGGAATATGAATGCCTTTTTTCATTTAGTTCTTTTAAAGTTCGATTAATACCCAGGGATTAAAGTTATCCGTCAATTTGATTCCAAATTGCGACGGATTTTCCGTCAATTTTCTACCTGCATGGTTTAATATGATTTGTAGAGGCATACAATCTATTTTGATGTCGGTATTAGGTAACCTATATAAATCATATATAATAGCATAGCCTACATTATGCAACAGTAATTTGCGCATGGCAGGCACAGACACGAGCCCGCGAAGCCTGCATACAGTAAACTAACTTGATCGTTAATATAACTGTTGTCCTTGTATCTTTACGCTTATGAAAACATTTAATAATATTTATAGGCTATAGGCCCTCGTTTGGCCATAATAGCCTATTCTCAAATGGCTAAATCTCCTCGCTGAAGGGCCCAGTATAGCCTATATCATATATGTCCCCAAGGAATCGTGGGGCTCTGGGGAAGAAAGGTTGGGAACCCCTGCTATAGCCTATATCCTTTATAATGTTATAAGCTATTTTATTTACAGTATAGTCTATTTATGATTTTTTGTGTGGCTGAGACGGATTGGGATTAATGAAACTGCTAGGAGACTGCTTCTCGGCTACGAATTAAAGCCACGATTGAAAATAATGTACTTCCTTTCTTGACAATAGCATATACTATAACAATAATACGATAGCATACAAGAACAATGAATCTCACAGCCATGTAGCCTACGTCATGTGTAGCCTGCCTATATGTGATCAATAAAAACTTGAACTTGAATTCCATCACGTCTGTGTGCGGGAGCTCACAAGGCTGTTCTCACAATGTAAATAAAAACGTGCACTGAAAAGTTACAGTATGTTTTTTATTTTATTTTACCTTTATTTTACCAGGTAGTCACTTGAGATCAAAGATCTCTTTTTCGATCAAGACCTGGCCAAAATGGCAGCAAAAACAAAAACAAACATACAAAATACACAAAACACAGACAGAGACATAAAAGGCAAAGTGGGGCAAGGGGATACATTTGAGCTGCAGCAAATTAGATTGAATGGGATTGGGGGAGATTGGAGGGTAGGGTAAAAAGGTAGAAAGAGGATGGAAGGTGAGGCTTTGCAGGAGGTTGCTGGGGAGAGAAGGTCAGGTTAAATATAAAATATAACACCACATTATGCAGTGAAGCATCGTCATTCTCCCATCTCGCGGCACCATGCGGCTCTTTGCCCGTCAATGTGCGGCCCTTCCATCCATACAAAATAAAAATTTTAATAAAAATTATACTTTTTTTCCCTTCTCATTCCATAAGGACGTAGAATAAACATTTTCTTTTTTTTTTAAATGGTCATTTGCATGTTCTTGGTATCTGAATCTAGGGACATATATGGATCAGTGTCAGAAATAGTGTGTCTGTTACTAGGCTTGAGTAAATTGTAATGAACCAAAGGAGAATATCAATTCTATTTAAATTTTTTTTTTTATCTTTGACTGTGAATAACACCATGCTAAAATTTACCAGACCTGAAAAATCTAAGCAAATGAATAAAGGGAAGATGATTAAACAGAAGGTTTTGTAGATACAGTACTGAATTCTGCCATATTTTTTATAATGTCAATTTCTCCACCATTTTTCATCGTATTGCAACACCGTTTTTTGCAAGACGTTCACAGAAAGGTAGAGAAACTAACTGCGTTCTGTTTTATGGCAATAACGTTCAGGTTTGTGGGAGATAATCCCAAAAAATAAGAGAAATAAAAAAGTAAATCCAGAAGTCAGATGATTGACAGGGGCTGGTGTGAGCTGGGTAGGGTCGTTTTTCGAAATTTGAAAGCCCTGAGTCTCTTCCTTCAAAAGACTACACTCACTTTTGGCTGTGCCACTTCCTCCTGTCAATATCCGCCGGTTTCCGACTCAATGCCCTGAGATTTCTATAATCTTATATTTCACTAATAAAACAGTTAAAATAATTGGTAAACAAACGTAATGCTGAAAATATACACTTTTTCTGTATATATCGGGCTTAAGAGGTTAACCCTGTGAGGCCCAAATTAAAAAGACATTAGCAACTTCAGAGGCCAGAGGGTGGGACATATAAACACATTTACTATCAAATAGCAGTGTGAGGCTGAACAACAGGACCAATTGACTATATATGTGCTTAACATTTTTTAAATAAACATTCTTTTTTTAAATGGCTAAAAGTGATTTTGTAATTTTGCAACCGTGGGTCTCACAGGGTACTTTTAACCCTGTGAGGCCCAAATAAAAAAGACATTAGCAACTTCAGAGGCCAGAGGGTGAGACCTATAAACACATGAAGGGTGCCGTGACTGAAAAAAAAGTTGAGAAACGCTGGTATATTTGTGGTACCACAGTAATTTTTGTGGCTCTTAGTCTCTGACTGGTATATGCAAAAGCAAACTGGCAATAGAAAAGATGTTAAAAATAATCTACTTCCCTTAAAACGCTAAAGCTATTAAATAAAAATATACAGTTTAGGTTCAAATACGATTATGACTTGGCCTGGAAAAAAAGCACGCTCCATGGTGACTCTTGCATGTGCGCGAGTGTGCCCGGTGTAGATGCGCTCCTGTTGGGGTTGATCAGAGGAGTCATCCATGGCTTCAGTAGATAGCCCCGATCCCCTGCATTTAAGTGATATTTTAATTACAGATACCCCAGTAATAACATTACAATTTAATTAAATAAAATTAGGCCTGGGCCGTGCGTTCCTCCCGGCCACCGGCAACGACTTATCAGCCAAATGCAACGATAAACCATGATGCATTAATTCGGAAAAACATATTCCAAATGCTATTTATAGGGTTTGACAATAATTACACTAATGTCGCTATCTTACAATTAACTATAATGAATTACGGGTCATACCGAACACGTCAGTGTTGAAACTAATGCACTGATTGCCGTTTTCTATATCTACCGCGTAGATATACGCACAATCTCAAGCACACGTTCAAATGGATAAGTCCCACACTTTGCTTAGACACGATTGTGTGCACGGTTTACGCACATATCTGTGCGCACGCACCATTGATAAATGAGGGCCCAGGACCTGGACTTACAGTGTGTTGATTGTTTTATTTTCTATTATTATTTTCTCGCCTTAACATGTCTGTAAAGCACTTTGTAACTTTGTTTGGAAAAGCGCTATACAAATACAATTTATTTATTCATTCATTCATTCATTCATTCATTCATTCATTCATTCATTCATTAATTCATTCATTCATTCATTCATTCATTCATGCATTCATTCATTCATTCATTCATTCATTCATTCATTCATTCATTCATTCATTCATTCATTCATTCATTCATTCATTCATTCATTCCTTGATTGACAGAGTGAGACTAAACCCCCCACCTTGCTCATGACCACCTTGGAGGCCTTCCAGCTGCGGTCCTTGGGGATGCGTCCCTGGGGAGCCAGCAGCACCACGACGGCTGCCGACACGTTGGAGACGATCCCTGGAGGGTTAGGGAACGTCCTGAGCTCTGTGAGGTTCAACTGCAGGGACACACACACATATACACAGACACATATACACACACATACACACACACGCACACACACACGCACATGCAGTACACACACACACAAGCACACACACACACAAGCACACACACACACACGCACGCACGCACGCACGCACGCACGCACGCACGCACGCACGCACGCACGCACGCACGCACGCACGCACGCACACACACACACACACACACACACACACACACACACACACACACACACACACACACACACACACACACACACACACACACACACACACACACACACACACACACACACACACACACACACACACACACACACACACACACACACACACACACACACACACACACACACACACACACACACACACACACACACACACACACACACACACACACACACACACACACACACACACACACAGGGAAATAAGAGAAATAAGAAGACATGAGAGGAAACATTATTATCCCTGAGGGAAATTGCATTGCTGTCAGCAGCACTATACTGGCTGGAGGAGAATGTACAAAGACACATACGGCTGTAAACCTGCAACAACAAGTTGCTGTTGAGTGCATTGAGGGCAGAGTTGGCAGCCTGAGTGTTACTGTTACCCTGTTGAGTGCATTGAGGGCAGAGTTGGCAGCCTGAGTGTTACTGTTACCCTGTTGAGTGCATTGAGGGCAGAGTTGGCAGCCTGAGTGTTACTGTTACCCTGTTGAGTGTATTGAGGGCAGAGTTGGCAGCCTGAGTGTTACTGTTACCCTGTTGAGTGCATTGAGGGCAGAGTTGGCAGCCTGAGTGTTACTGTTACCCTGTTGAGTGCATTGAGGGCAGAGTTGGCAGCCTGAGTGTTACTGTTACCCTGTTGAGTGTGTTGAGGGCAGAGTTGGCAGCCTGTGTGTTACTGTTACCCTGTTGAGTGTGTTGAGGGCAGAGTTGGCAGCCTGTGTGTTACTGTTACCCTGTTAAATGTGTATTGAGGGCACAGTTGGCAGCCTGTGTGTTACCCTGTTGAGTGTATTGAGGGCAGAGTTGGCAGCCTGTGTGTTACTGTTACCCGGTTGAGTGTATTGAGGGCAGAGTTGGCAGTCTGTGTGTTACTGTTACCCTGTT
>NC_140168.1:14026225-14063725 GCF_963971535.1 Notolepis coatsorum | reverse complement strand
GAAGGATCAGATTAAACCGAATATATATATTTATTTATGGATATATATTGAATAGTATTTGTATATCGTTTGATATCCCTTGTATATTCCTTGTACATATACACGGAATATCCCTTTAGTCTACTATAGCCCATAATAGTTCATTCTCTTATTGGACAAGGACCTGGCGCCAGGAGACAAGCACCTTGGAGCCAAGTTCAATGGTACCGACGAGACATGTCTCTACTAGCCCCGGCTCTGCGCAGGAATACGGCTACCGAAAGGAGAGTGGCACTATTTGTTCACCGTGCATATAAATATGGCGCAAGTAAATGTAGAAGACCCTTAGTCCTTTACCCTTCTACCCAACTAAGTAACAGAACGTGAAGCCTCACCCACGATACCGCGTGCGGTGTAGTATGGCCTGTTTGGCCTTAGAATAGCATTGAGACCTCGTGCGAATTAATAACTGAATTGTCATAGTTTGGCACTGTACCGTCGAGTGCGACGTATTTCTATTAGGTTAATAATAGTCTATTATGTATGGTGCATCGTGCGGTTAGAGTTCTAAAGTGAGCAGCATCCCCATCGCTTCCTCGTGTTATCTAGAGTCTTAGCCAGGTTGGGCAGACCACACGTGGCGCTTTCATCCGAGGAGTTCTAGGCGAGGACCGAGTGGACCTGTACATTGGATTACCTACCCGACGACTGCTGAGCCCTATGCGGCATGGAATATATATTTGCTTTGGTACTTTGATTTGTGGAGCGGATAATCGCCAACACCGGTGAGTGTTGGATTTACCCCGAGAGGAGTCAAGGTGAGACGGCGCTCAGACCAGACTGAGGTCGCCTCGCTTCTTCTTCATTGTGGACCTACAGCTACAGCTACAGCCTACAAGAGAGCCAAGGTGTATTCATCTGTGGATCAAGATTCTACTGCACTGTCTTCTGTACCTGAATTCTCTCTAGAAATCGTTGACCAGACGGGATACTGCCGACGGCTCTCCTACCCCCCCTACCGGCTTACAACCGGGAGGACCCCTACAGTATATCCAGCTATAATCATTAAGTGTGCCATCGTTATAATTCCCTAAGAGCCAGGTTGTATACTTGCTTCCTGCGTAACCAGAGATTGGACATTCAGTGTTGATTTGCCTACGAATACTCATTTGCCTTACAAGTGCATTCAATTGATAAATGTAAGAGATAAATATCCTATGTACCTTTTGCTGCATTAAATATTTGATTATTACCTTTGTGTGGACCCGATTTCATTGTGGGAAAGTGTTCATCATATTTAGATATCGTGTACTGTATGGCCAGTAGTTAAAGTACATAAAGCGGTAGTGGTTTAATGATACCATACTTATTAATACAGTCAGGGAATTGTACCCCTCAGTTACAATTGGTCCTTCGAGCCGATTAATATAGTGGTATTAATATTGAAATGGCCTATGATGAACACTCCACGAAACGGTCCTCCTAAAGTAGAACGCCCGCAGCGTAGACGACAGCCACCTCAGTACTTGGAGGATTACGCTGCCAGTATACTACCTAGCCTTCTACAAACGGTAAACGCGGTAGAAGTAGAAAGTAGAATTATGTCCGACCCTATCAACCAGGATACCCCGACCACAGAGGCCCTAGTGGGTTCTAATGTAACTGACCAAGCTCACGGTGGGGACCAGGAGAGAACTGACACGACTTTACCCCCCGCCAAGACCGAAGAAGTAGTCCCCCAAGAGCTCCGGGAGGAAGACAACCCTCCAGAGATGGAACTCTGCACGGAACAAGATGAGGAGAGCGCCGAGGAGATAGAGCTCCAGGACTCCCCGCAGGGGAACGCATCCCCCACGGGTACTGCCAGGAGCGGATCACCCCAACCAGCGTCTTCCCCCAGCGAGGCGGAGAGGATGCTGGCACAGGCGTTCCTCGCCAGCCTAGCAGCCGCTACGGAGCGTGATCGACTCCAAGCACAGACGCTTAGCGAGCGCGAACATTCTACCATTGAAAGAGAACGCCTCCAAGCGCAGCAACGGAGCGAAGAAGAGCGCATACGTCTGGAGCTGAGACGCCTTCAGACGGAAGAGAATATGGCAAGAGACCGGGCCGACACCCAGCGTGCCGCTGCCGGTGCCCAAAGAGAAGCAGATCTCACCAAGCGCGAAGCCGAGCGCGACAGACTACAAGCCGAGCGCGACAGACTACAAGCGCAGCTAATGGAGCAGCTGATCACCAGGGCAACACCCCCTCCCTCCACAAGGGGTTCCAGGGCCTCGTCAAGACACGGGTCAAGGGCACCCTCCCCTAACCGATTAAGCGACCCTGAGCCCGACCACCAGAGAGAGCCTACACCCCCCTCCGAACTCCTTCCCCGACCGGTCCAAGTGAGACCCAGCTACAAGGAAGGAACGGCGGACACCGCGGAGAGGCTAAATAGACGACTATAGGATCTAGAAGACCTGGCAGAGGAAGAAGAGGGAGAAGAGGAGAGTCAAGCCCGACAGCAGCACATTACTCCACAGGACCAGGAGGTCCAGTACAGCCCAGGCTATACCCCCGCGGCTCTGCGCTACAGACCCCCGACTCTATTCACGGGTGAGCATGACGCACGACCAGTCCCGAGGAATAGTACCTGGACCAGCGGGCCATGGTACCCTGCCGGTACCAGCCCACCGAGAGGCGTAAGAAGAGACTCGCCCAGGAGGCCTCTCTTCCAACGCTCACCGATGTGCCAGCCATCCACGGCGTCATACATTGGCACACCGACGTTTCCAGACTTCACCCATGAGAACCGAGCACAGTACACGGAGCTACGGATGTGCTTAGAGACAATGATGGTGGATGTAGCTGATGAACGCCACAAGTATGCTATCCTATTGAAGCACCTGAAAGTGCCCAGAGCGCACAACATAGCGCTGGCCTATGCCACCTCTACTACCCCATACACAGCGGCTCTAGCAGCACTAGACCAAAGATATGGACGTATATGGGATTACGTAATACAAGAGATAAGGCATATTGACCGCCTACCCCCAGCAACAGACAATCGCTCACTAGACGACCTGTCTATCAAAGTACAATCCCTGGTAGGGATGCTGGGGGCGCAACGAGAAAAGGGTATGCACGAACTATACGCAAACTCGAACGTCGAGAGGATTTTAGAGAAGCTGCCGCCCGCCCGACAGGAGCGCTTCAGGCGGCAAAGAGACCACCGTGATCCTAACGGTCCCGAGCCATCCCTCCTAGACCTAGCCGACTTCCTGGCGAGAGAAGTCAGCAGCCTACGGCTGGATACGTTCGTGCGGAGCACACCAAGCTCCAGAGAGGGACCTAGGAGAGCAAACGATGGCCGAAGATCGGTGACTGTCATGCACCAATCAGAATCAGTACCGAGCAGCAAGAACCACAGTACCCCCTCGATGAAAGAGAAGTGGAAGATGGTGTGCCCGTACTGCGAAAAGGAACACTGGTTATCACAATGTGACCTGTTCAAGAAGATGACCGCTGAAGAAGTGAGTCAATGGATAAAGTCCAACAGGCGCTGTTACCGATGTGCGCGCAGTCACATGGCAGCCGAGTGCCGCCTCAAGAAGAGGTGTAGTCGGTGTGACGGAGCCCACCTAGATGTCCTACACGACAGTAACAGAAGAAAGCCTGCACCATCCAGCAGCACAAAGGCAAGCGTTATGTACATTGACCCCGCTAGCAGCAGCGGCGCCCAAGTGCTCTTAAAGGTGGTCCGCGTAACACTGAGTTACCAAGATAAGGTCATGGACACTTACGCCGTCCTTGACGACGGATCAGAGAAGACCCTTCTCCTCGCGTCCGCTGCGGCCCAGCTGGGGCTGCGAGGGAGCGAGAACCAGATGACGATTCGGACAATAAGAAGAGATCTAAAGACGATAAAGGGCGAGAATGTCTCCTTCACTATCGCAGCAAGCGGGCAGCCCGAGAGACGGTATAGGATTACTAATGCTTTCACCAGCCAAGAAATAGGACTATCGCAGTACACCTACCCCATCGCCAAGCTGATGGATAAATATGTGCACCTGCGTCAACTCCATATCCCGCTCATAGACGGTGCCACCCCGACCCTGCTGATAGGCTCCGACCATGCAGACCTCATAGTCCCGATAGACCGGGTCCATACAGGACCCAGAGGTTGCCCTGCAGCAGTCGAGACCCGCCTAGGATGGACATTACAAGGCCCCCTCGCCAAGTCTCTTAACCGAACAGCAGCCACTAGCTGCCTCCACTCCAGAGCGACAGAAGGAGACACCACACTCCTGCAGCATGTCGAGAGGCTATGGACACTAGAGACAATGCCCTTTAAGAACGAAAAGAAAGACATTCGTTCTAAGGAAGATATTTACGCCATAACCCTCCTCGAGCAAGGGACAAAGAGAGTCACAGTCAACGGAGTGATGAGATACGCAACTCCACTCCTGAGGCGAGAGGGAATGCCCACCTTTCACGCCACAAAAGAGGCGACGGAGCGGTATCTATTGAACAGAGAGCGGCGCCTAGCCAAAGACCCCGCTCAAGAGGCTGTGTACCGCGCTGAGATTAACAAGCGAATCACAGCGGGACACATAAAGAAAATTGACTGGCGACGTCGTGCGCTGCTCCGCGCCTCCCTGATCAAAGACGGCTTTGATCTCCGGCAGCGGGCCAGCAGCGACCCCCCAGTATTGCGCAGCCTCTCACCAGAGGACCCAGCAGCAGATGAAGAGGTCCGACAAAGTGTGACAAATAGTTTCTACGTGGACAACTGTTTACAAAGCGTCTTGACGCCAGAAGAAGCCGAGGCTCTCCTACTCAAGCTCCGCGCCTCCCTGATCAAAGGCGGCTTTGATCTCAGGCAGTGGGCCAGCAGCGACCCGCAAGTACTGCGCAGCCTCTCCCCCGAGGACAAGGCAGCGAGCAGCGACACCTGGATGGCGACCATCCCAGGAGAAGCCCAAGAAATGACACTAGGACTAGTCTGGCGCTTCAAAACAGACTCGCTCCATTATAGACACAAACCCCTGACCAAGGAGCAGGGAAGGTCGACGGCAATACCGACCATCAGACGGAGTGTATACAGAACACTCGCCAGACAATATGACCCGTTGGGATGTATTCTACCTTACACCACCAGGGCAAAGATGATTGTAAGAGCGCTATGGGACAAGGACCAGGGCTGGGACGATCCCATACCCGAACACCTTGCATCCACATGGAGAGAGTGGGAGACGGAACTCCGCTCACTCCCAGGTGTTAATATACGCCGCAGCTACTTCCCACCCACAGTGAGGCCAGAGACATGCAAGATCGACCTGCACGTATTCAGCGACGCCTCCGAAGTAGCCTATGGTTCAGTGGCCTACTTGCGTGCCCGAGAGGAGGGAGGAGAAATACATACTGCTTTCATCCTGGCTCGCTCAAGAATAGCCCCACGAAAGCAACAATCCATCCCGCGTCTAGAGCTCTGCGGAGCCCTAGCAGGAGCGCAGCTCGCTACGTTAATCCAACGTGAACTCACCATCCCGGTGCAAAGAACAATCTTGTGGTCAGACTCCACGACCGTACTCACATGGATCCGGTCTGATTCGTGCAGATACAAGGTCTTCGTGGGAGTCAGAGTCACCGAGATTCAAGAGTTAACAGAAGTAGCGAGCTGGAGGTATGTGGACACCAAACACAACCCAGCTGACGTCATCACCCGGGGAATGTCCCTGGATGACCTCACCCGTCACAACCTCTACAGTGACGGACCAGAGTTTCTCAAGCTCCCCGAAGAAGAGTGGCCTACACCCACCCCACGGGAGGCGAGTAAAGAGGAGGCAGAGAACAAGAAATCTATGTTCTGTGGGTTGACACACACACTCGTCCCCACAGACCCCGATCTAGACGATTGCCTCACCCTACAGAGTGCGCAGCTAAAGACATTTCTGTGGCACCACCCAGAGGTTCAGCCTACGACTGACATTTCAGCAGCTGACTACGAAGAAGCAGAACTTCTTCTACTACAACGAGCCCAGAGAGACTCGTTCCCCGATGAGCTAGCCTGTCTACAGGGAGCAAAGCCAGTCCCATCAGACAGCAGACTGCTCCACCTAGCCCCCGAGAGCGACGCCCATAGTCTCATCAGAGTGGGTGGTCGTCTGCGGAGAGCCCCAGACTTACCGGATGACGTCAAGTACCCGATAGTCTTGAACAGCCGACACAAGGTCACAGAGCTGATTATAAAGAAATACGACGAGGATGTGCACCACGCAGGGGCAGAGAGAGTCTTCGCGGAGATCAGACGTCGTTATTGGATACTGCAAGGGAGAGAAGCAGTGCGGCGCTTCCAGCGAACCTGTCTAGACTGTCGTAAGTGGCGAGCCCAGCCCAGTATACCCCGGATGGCTGACCTACCTCCCTATCGCCTCCGACTCGGCGACAAGCCCTTTCACTCCACCGGTATGGACTGTTTTGGCCCGCTGTATATAAAGAAAGGAAGAGGAACCGAGAAGCGGTGGGGTATTGTATTCAAATGCATGACCACCAGAGCGATACATATCGAACTCCTTCCAACCATGAGCACAGACTCATTCCTTATGGCCTTCCGAAGATTCACATCACGGAAAGGAAAACCGTCTACATTATTGTCTGATCACGGGACAAACTTCAAAGGCGGAGAAAGAGAGCTGAGAGAGAGCTTCCAAGCTATGGGCCCAGAACTTAAGACCCACCTCGCTCCATCCCAGATTGACTTCCAGTTTAATCCCCCGAACGCACCTCACTTCGGTGGAACTTGGGAACGAGAAGTACGTTCTATAAAGACAGCCCTGTACGCCGTGCTTGGGGCCCAGACCGTGGCGGAAGAAGTCCTAATGACAGTCCTCACGGAGATCGAGGGAGTATTGAACTCAAAGCCCCTCGGTTACGTCTCAAGTGATGTAGCAGATGTCGACCCAGTCACCCCCAACACACTCTTGATGGCGCGGCTGGACCCCGCGCTACCCCAGACAATGTACAGGCCTGAAGAAGCGAACGGCCGAAGAATGTGGAGGTACAGTCAAGTACTGGCTGACAAGTTTTGGAACAGCTTCCTACTCCACTACCTACCGTCCCTACAGACCCGCCAGAAATGGGTGAAAGAGAGAGACAATTTGACAGAAGGAACAGTCGTCATGATTATCGACCAGTCACTACCCCGAGCTATGTGGCCGGCTGGCCGCGTAAGCAAAGTGATCACCGGTGCCGATGGAAAGGTCCGAGCAGCTGAAGTGCTCGTCCAAGGGCGGACTTACACCCGACCCGTGGCGAGGCTAATAGAACTGCCAAGGCTCCCCGATACTATCGATGACGACCATGACCCCATGACTTTGTGAACTGACTGACCTTACAGCGGACATTGAGTAGTGGACAGTGCGGTTAATCTGTCTCTGCTTAGCTAATTAGGTGGGACTAATTAGGGGGCGGGTGTTGTGAAGGATCAGATTAAACCGAATATATATATTTATTTATGGATATATATTGAATAGTATTTGTATATCGTTTGATATCCCTTGTATATTCCTTGTACATATACACGGAATATCCCTTTAGTCTACTATAGCCCATAATAGTTCATTCTCTTATTGGACAAGGACCTGGCGCCAGGAGACAAGCCCCTTGGAGCCAAGTTCAATGGTACCGACGAGACATGTCTCTACTAGCCCCGGCTCTGCGCAGGAATACGGCTACCGAAAGGAGAGTGGCACTATTTGTTCACCGTGCATATAAATATGGCGCAAGTAAATGTAGAAGACCCTTAGTCCTTTACCCTTCTACCCAACTAAGTAACAGAACGTGAAGCCTCACCCACGATACCGCGTGCGGTGTAGTATGGCCTGTTTGGCCTTAGAATAGCATTGAGACCTCGTGCGAATTAATAACTGAATTGTCATAGTTTGGCACTGTACCGTCGAGTGCGACGTATTTCTATTAGGTTAATAATAGTCTATTATGTATGGTGCATCGTGCGGTTAGAGTTCTAAAGTGAGCAGCATCCCCATCGCTTCCTCGTGTTATCTAGAGTCTTAGCCAGGTTGGGCAGACCACACGTGACGCTTTCATCCGAGGAGTTCTAGGCGAGGACCGAGTGGACCTGTACATTGGATTACCTACCCGACGACTGCTGAGCCCTATGCGGCATGGAATATATATTTGCTTTGGTACTTTGATTTGTGGAGCGGATAATCGCCAACACCGGTGAGTGTTGGATTTACCCCGAGAGGAGTCAAGGTGAGACGGCGCTCAGACCAGACTGAGGTCGCCTCGCTTCTTCTTCATTGTGGACCTACAGCTACAGCTACAGCCTACAAGAGAGCCAAGGTGTATTCATCTGTGGATCAAGATTCTACTGCACTGTCTTCTGTACCTGAATTCTCTCTAGAAATCGTTGACCAGACGGGATACTGCCGACGGCTCTCCTACCCCCCCTACCGGCTTACAACCGGGAGGACCCCTACAGTATATCCAGCTATAATCATTAAGTGTGCCATCGTTATAATTCCCTAAGAGCCAGGTTGTATACTTGCTTCCTGCGTAACCAGAGATTGGACATTCAGTGTTGATTTGCCTACGAATACTCATTTGCCTTACAAGTGCATTCAATTGATAAATGTAAGAGATAAATATCCTATGTACCTTTTGCTGCATTAAATATTTGATTATTACCTTTGTGTGGACCCGATTTCATTGTGGGAAAGTGTTCATCATATTTAGATATTGTGTACTGTATGGCCAGTAGTTAAAGTACATAAAGCGGTAGTGGTTTAATGATACCATACTTATCAATACAGTCAGGGAATTGTACCCCTCAGTTACAACTACACTCCGAGGAGATGAGGTCGGATGGTGTCAGGAGGATAGAGGCAGGGGTTAAGGGCCGAGGAGACGAGGTGAGATGGTATGGTGGTATGGTAGATGGTACACTAGAGGTTCCAGTAGTGGGCAGCTTGATTTGCCAGGTCCAAAAACAAAACGCTTTAAGGAGATCTTTTATTTTTAGAGCATTAACTCTTTGGAATAACCTGCCTCAAAACCTCTGCTGCATTTACAGTAGATTCACTTTAAAAAAATAATCTTAAATTGTATTTAACACTGTAAAGTATTTTGTTTTGTTCTTTTTGTTTTCTGTCTCTGTGCTTGCATGTCATTTTAGCCATCTTAATTGTTAGTTTCATTATGCATTGTGTGTTGAGTACTGACTTTTAATAATTTTGTTTTGCAATAATAATTGTTTTTGTATGTTTTTTTTGTGTGGACCCCAGGAAGACTAGCTGGTTGCTATGGCACCAGCTAATGGGGAACCGTAATAAAATCTAAATAAAGAATGTGTCAGGAGGGTGACGGCAGGGCTCTGGCTCTCACCTCGTTGACGCTGGTGTGAGCGTAGGAGATGAACTCGCTTATCGACGCTCGCACGTCCGGCTGTGGGTCACAAAATACACACAAGGAATCATGGTGTGGATGATGATTGATGATGAGTGTGAGTGTGAGTGTGAGTGTGAGTGTGAGTGTGAGTGTGAGTGTGAGTGTGAGTGTGAGTGTGAGTGTGAGTGTGAGTGTGAGTGTGAGTCTCTCTCTCTCTCTCTCTCTCTCTCTCTCTCTCTCTCTCTCTCTCTCTCTCTCTCTCTCTCTCTCTCTCTCTCTCTCTCTCTCTCTCTCTCTCTCTCTCTCTCTCTCTCTCTCTCTCTCTCTCTCTCTCGCTCAACCTTTATTTAACCAGGCAGGTCAATTAAGAACAGATTCTTATTTACAACAACGGCCTGGCGAGATGACAAAAGGGCCTCTTGAAGGGTACATTTACATTTACATTTACATTTAGTCATTTAGCTGACGCTTTTATCCAAAGCGACTTACAAGTTCTGTACGACAAGCCATCAGGAAGGGCACAACTCTATCAGCTGAGCAACAATGTTCATCAAAGTACAGTAGTGTTCTCCTTAAGTAGTGTTGGGGATTCATTTGTCCATTTTCAAAGTTTTTTGTATCTCGTTCCAACTGCAGGGAGCAGCAAAATGGAAGGAGGGTTGACCAAAGGAAGTGAGTGTGTGTGTGCGTGTGCGTGTGCGTGTGCGTGTGTGTGTGTGTGTGTGTGTGTGTGTGTGTGTGTGTGCGTGTGTGTGTGTGTGTGTGCGTGTGCGTGTGTGTGTGTGTGTGTGTGAGTGGTGTATTGACCTCCAGGTCAGGTATCTTCTGTATGAAGGTGGTGCTGACAGACTGCAGGGCCAGCTGAGGCCAGGGGTGGAACCAGTCTATGGCCGTGCAGTTCACCAGAGCCGGGAACTTCCGCGCGCGGGTTCTCAAGGTGAAGCCCACCGGAGAGAAACACAGGACCACCTGGGGGGACGGGAGAAGAAGACAGACACGGTGAAATAAAGAGACATACAGTAAGTGATCGGTGGAGATGGTGGTCAGAGGAAACCATGAGCCATATCATTACACTCTGCTTGGATATCTAACCACTTGGATTCGGCTTTATTTGGGAGGAATCATAGTGATTCCTTCATGTCAACTCTACAGGCCTCCTTGGAATTAATTAATCATAATTTAAATAAATATGACAATATTTGTACGGTAGAAAAAGATTACGCATTTGATGTCGGAACATTTAAAAAAATCCAAGCTTAGAGACGGTTGGGAAATCCCAAAATCTAAGATGTCTTAAATGGCCCTAAGTTAAGTCCGTTGGAGAATGAGACCCAATGACCTCCGACCTTGAGCTGTCGTCGTATCCTCTCGATGAAGAAGCTCCAGCAGTTGTCTCTGGTGTCGATCAGGCCCAGGCCTCTCAGCTCCATGCGGATAGACGTCACGATCATGTCCACTTCCTCCTCACTGAACAGGTCTGGGATGTCCCCTAAAACGACGCAGGATGCATACTATGTAGGTAAGAGGGTGCGCACTTGACCGACTACGACTGCAACAAGTCGTTCTCCCTGTGAAAATGAAATCCCTCTAAAAACAGCTCACAGGTATCAAAGTCACTCAAATTCTAGGACCTAAGGAAGTATGCATACTACATTTGATTATGAAGTACACCATTTATATACTTCAAAAGGTCATGCTCACTCTGAAGACTAATGCCTCTTTTCCATTGCATGGTACCTACTCGACTCTACCCTACTCTACTCTACTCGCTTTAGGTACCTGGTACTTCGTTCCTTTTCCACTGCAGGTACTAAAATAAAGTACTCAGTTTGTCTCCGTGTGGGGAGGCGGGGCTGCTGGTGTACAGCTGAGAGCTCCATAGCTCTGTGAGAGCTCCAGCATAGCTATGTCCGTGAGCTAGGCGCAAGCCAGAGTAAAACACAGTTTTCAATCAATCAATCAATCAATCAATCAATCAATCAATCAATCAATCAATCAATCAATCAATCAATCAATCAATCAATCAATAACAACATTAACGAGACCCTCGTTGTGTCTATTCTGCTAACGCTAACGGTACCTCTCATTGTGTCTATTCTACAAGCGCTAACGTTAGCTAGGCTGTCTATGCTAACGTTAACGTTAGCATTAGGCTAACAACAAAGCTGTAACGTTACCAGTCTCGCGTCTATTTGCTAACGTTAGCATTAGGTAATAACCGGTTTAAAATGGATGGTGATTACCTCACGTTGTGTATATTCTACTAGCATTAACGTTACTCATACAAACAATCAATAGCGAGTTATATTGATCACGCTATGTACGATAGCCATGCTAAAACGCTAGCACAACATTAGCACCTAACCTAACAACAAGCTTAAGCCTTGACAAGTCAGCGATCTTTTTGCGAGACTAAACTCTCCGCTCGGTGGCAAATTGTGTTGATGTCGGTTTTGTTTAATCAATAAATGAGGCAGAATACACAGTGACTGTATCCTTTGTTTATTGCACTTGTGCCTGCTGCAAACATGAAATCCTATGCGAGACATTAAAGATGGCGGCTTTCTGTTTTTCGTTCAGACTCTCCAACGAGTGACGCGTCTCTCTTCTGACCAATCAGTGGTCTGCAGTGTTTCACGTGACTTTTCTGGTACCAGTTCTACTCGCTTGGCACGAGCTTGGAACCTCGACAGAGCAGGGACTAAAAAAGTACCCAAAAAGTACCCAAAAAGTACCTGGTACCAGGTACTTTGGTAATGGAAAACCGAAAATGCCGAGTAGAGTAGAGTAGAGTCGAGTAGGTACCATGCAGTGGAAAAGGGGCATAAGTCTGTGTATAGTGGGTGGGAGGGGTTGTCCCTGATGGCCATGGAGCTTAGCCTGACTCCCAGACACAATTCTCATCATAACATGAAAGGATATGACAGCTGATCATTCTACGTGGAGGGTTATAGGTCGAGGAGGTGATGATGTGTGTGTTTGGGTCAAACCTGAGGCCAGCATGTCGTTGATGAGCACCAGGAAGCGCTCGTCTGGGATCTGTGCGTCCGTGTGGAGGAAGACCGTCCCGATGTTCTTCACGCCGACCTTGATGTACAACGCTGCTATGTCGCTCTGTCGCGGAGAGATGGAGAGAGAGAACGAGAGGAGGGCAGGGAATGAAAGGAATCAGTGAGTAGAGAAAATAAAGTCAAGTCAAGTGTTCCTTCATTAATCGCCCTGGGGAAATTCAAGTGTTATAGCGGCATGATGTCATACTAGTTCTTTATGCGTGCGTGTGTGTGTGTGTCTCTCTCTGTGTGTGTGGTTACCCGCAGGTCGTTGATGCCGTAGCCCTTGCGCAGGGTGATCTGGAAGACCTCCAGCAGGCTGAGGAAGGCGGCCAGGCGACACAGGCTCTGCTTGCCGCTGCCCCCCACCCCCACCAGCAGGGCGTTACCGTGGGGGGCCTCCAGGATGCGGCTGATACGACACCTACACACAGCAGGGGGGGGGGGGGGGTCATTGTGCATGTTTTTTCTTTTTTAACAATATGTTTAACACTAGCACAGCCATGGAGAAAATTCCCTAATTCCCGCCAGGAACGGGTCAGATGACCCGACAGCTTATATGAGAAATATGAGAAAAATAAACAGTGTAAACTATATAATTACCTCTAAATATACAAATATGAGCTTTACCACAATGAAATGTAGGTTTGAGTGACATAATAATAAAAAAAATAATAATATATATATATATATATATATATATATATATATATATATATATATATATATATATATATATATATATATATATATATTATAATAATAAAACATTTTTTGATGGAAGAGCCACACATTGACGGGCAAAGAGCCACATGCGGCTCGCGAGCCACGGGTTGGCCACCCCTGCGCTAAACCATCGCAAAGTGCTGTGACTTTCGTCTGTTCCAACGGCCCATAATGTGGAATAACGTTCTAATTACATTTTCCTGAAGTCATTTTAAAATTTCAGAAACCGTACCAGATAAAACTGGTATTTTAGGCAAAGTCATTGAGTGACAGAGCTGGAGCTCGACCGAGTGACGAGGATACATTTATTGAAAATGCCTAGGGGTCATGTGACCCCTGGTCGGCTGTGCTAGTGTTAAAAAGAAAAATGGTTTGTAAAGCTATTTTTGAAAACTATACAAAGGTGAATAATACAGTTTTTTTTTGCTATTTTCTTTTAAAATACAGTTTTGGAGTCTTAATTTTGTTAAGAATATAGGACAGGCATATATAAGCATTATGCTTCAGTCTGTATACCTTTTCAGTCACTGTCAAATCAAATATTATTAAATGATTGTGTATATTGTATTGTGTGAGATAATGACTGAATAAACTACTACTACTACTACTACTACTACTACTACTACTACTACTACTACTACTACTACTACTACCACTACTACTACTACTACTACTACTACTACTACTACTACTACTACTACTACTACTACTACTACTACTACTACTACTACTACTACTACTACTACTACTACTACTACTACTACTACTACTACTACTACTACTACTACTACTACTACTACTACCACCACCACCACCACCACCACCACCACCACCACCACCACCACCACCACCACCACCACCACCACCACCACCACCACCACCACCACCACCACCACTACTACCACTACCACTACTACTACTACTACTACTACTACTACTACTACTACTACTTTATTGGTATTTTTTTCTTTTTCAGTTTACAGCATCAGTGTACAACACAGTGATCAGACAACATCAGGTCAGAAACTGCAGTGATCAGATCTTTGATGAACATACGCTGTGAAAATAATTTACTGCATTTTGAGCTCTAGACTAACTTCTCCACTAGTGCAGCCTCCTCAGTAGGTGACGCCAGCACAAGTGCTGTGTGGTACAGCAGCTTATTCATGACCGAAATAAAGCCCTTTAGACTGTGAGTAAAATAGATCTGTGCGATCACATTATGGTGCCGCAACTGTAATTCGACAAGGTCAGATCTATTTTTTTTAACAAGAGAAAGAGGGAGAAGTGTGTGTGTGTGTGTCTGTGGTGTGTGTGTGTCTGTGGTGTGTGTGTGTGTGTGTGTGTGTGTGTGTGTGTGTGTGTGTGTGTGTGTGTGTGTGTGTACTGTGTGTGTGTGTGTGTCTGTGTGTGTGTGTGTGTGTGTGTGTGTACTGTGTGTGTGTGTGTGTGTGTGTGTGTCTTACACGTGCTGTATGGCCTCCTCGAACAGCACCAGGTTCATGACGGCGTGCAGTTCGTTGTAGTGCTCCAGAGCGTCGGTCAGAGTCTTCTGGAGCTTCTCCCAGTCTGACGCCTGACAGCGGAGACATTTACACATGAAGACCTCATCCGTGTTACGTTACCCCCACATATCCACAGAGAGCAGGGGTGTAAAAAGTACCCAGAAATTATACTTAAGTGAAAGTATGGGTACCGTCTCAAAATCTGACTCAAGTAAAAGTCAAAGTATCTGGCTAAAAACACACTTGAGTAAAAGTAAAAAAGTCCTACTTTAAAATGTACTTAAGTACTAAAAAGTAAAAGTAATTTTTTTTAAAGGGATAGACCAGGGGTCTCAAACTCATTCCATTGTGGGCCAAGTTTTCATTTGAACTATATATTTCACCAGGTGAGTTAGTTGAAGAGGTGAGCCAATTAGTGAACTCATCAGCTGGTGTAGGCAAGGCTGGAATGAAACCAAGCATACACTCTGCCCACAATGGAATGTGTTCTGTGATAGACCATGCTGAAATGAAAGAACAGAGGACACTTTTTTTAATTTAATGCACTTCTCCATTGAAGGTAAACTAACATGAACGGCATTCACATCACAGCATGAATAATATCACAATATTAAAAACAGAATGGTGTATCCTGAATAATATCACAATATTAACCACAGCATACTGGATTATCCTGAATAATATCACAATATTAAAGGCAGAATACTGGAGTACCCTGAATAATATCACAATATTAAAGGCAGAATACTGGAGTACCCTGAATAATATCACAATATTAAAGACAGAATACTGGAGTACCCTGAATAATAGCACAGTATTAACCACAGCATAATGCGGATCTGACTGTCTATTCTTCTGATAGGAGGTGTTTAATCAAAGATCCCCGCTTTCTAGTCTTGCACAAGGACCAATCAGCATGGGTATGGGCGGGTTCATTTTCCATTGATGGGGATTTGATTGGCTGTTTACCTGCGGTCGCAGGATTAATAACGTTAACGTTAGTTCGGCCAGATAAACAATTCAAATATAGTAATTAAAATAGTTGGATCTGTGAGATTTGTACTTTGTACTTTGTAGGTCTGCATTTTAAATGTAAGGAGTAAAAAGTATGTTTTTTTCCTCTGAAATGTAATGGAGTAAAAGTACAAAGTATACAAACCTAATAATACTCAAGTAAAAGTACAAATCCCCCAAAACAGTACTTAAGTATTGTAACAAAGTACAATTACTCAAGTACTTTACACCCCTGACAGAGAGTATGTTGGCACGGTAACATAATAGTGAATTATGTTACAGTCAGTGGTGCGTTGGTCATGGGGACGGGGTCGCACGCCGTTCCACCAGGTCTGTGAGCAGGAGCCCACAAGAATGCGCCGCACTCGACTGATGCGCCAACTCGCCAATTACCCACCTGGCTACTTTGCATAACAATAGCTCCGGTCGTCAGGTGTGTTCAAATACGTTCTCAGATACATTCACACGAAACTTGAGAATGAAATGTGTTACATTCCACTCCTAGAGGCAATTAGGCATCGTCTTTATTCTGTGCGCACGCGAGGGAACATGTATGCGCCATGCGCGGGAGCGCGCGCACGTGACGTCATTAAAACACAGTGCAACCAGGTATGAAATCACCAACGCACCACTGGTTACAGTGCCAAGGAGTTACTGTTTGTGGAGATCTGTGGTATGGCAGCTTGTAACGTTTGTTGTTATAGCGCCATCATCTGGCCAAATGGCATCGATGATATTATAGTCTGGTATCCAGGAAAAACATTATTTTGTTACAGTTGAAAAGTGACATGTCAAAATGAAAATTGTGTTGTTATAGCTCTTGTATATTATTGTATATAGTACTCATTACCTTATTTCTTAAGCTTAGCATTGTATTGTATTTTATTCTTATTAATTTTATCCTGTCTATTTTATTATCTATTATTTTATTATCTATTCTATTTTATTATTCGTATTTTTGCACAATCGAGGCGGGCATGGCCACCATCACTTCACTACATGTCTCGTGTATGTACAGTATGTGACAAATACATCTCTTGAATCTTGAATCTGGCCACATTTCACCATGACCCCCCTGGGGTCCTCAGCAGGACACCTGCCAAGTGTGAAGTGGATCTGATGGATGCTTCTCAAGACAGGAGCCACAGACACAAACGCAGACAGAGATTCCTTCCTTTTATAGTCAGATATTTAAGACTAGAAGGAAGCTTGGAGGCAGGAACACGGCATCCAGATTGATTTCAGTTGACTAGCCTCAATCAGCATGTGTGTGTGTGTGTGTGTGTGTGTGTGTGTGTGTGTGTGTGTGTGTGTGTGTGTGTGTGTGAGTGAGTGAGTGAGTGAGTGAGTGAGTGAGTGAGTGAGTGAGTGAGTGAGTGAGTGAGTGTGTGTGTGTGTGTGTGTGTGTGTGTGTGAGTGAGTGAGTGAGTGAGTGAGTGAGTGAGTGAGTGAGTGAGTGAGTGAGTGAGTGAGTGAGTGAGTGAGTGAGTGAGTGAGTGAGTGAGTGAGTGTGTGTGTGTGTGTGTGTGTGTGTGTGTGTGTGTGTGTGTGTGTGTGTTTGTGTTTGGAACCAAATAAAGTATTCAAAAGTGTGTGTGTGTGTGTGTGCGTGTGTGTGTGTTTGTGTACCCACCTGATTGTCAGCGAACCGCATGATTAACTGAAAGCTATCTGTCTAAATGCATTTACGATGTTTACCTCCCCTGTCTGTTTGTCATTTATCTATCGGTATGAATAAATCATGTGAGTGTGTGATTTGTGTGTGTGTGTGTGTGTGTGTTTGTGTGTGTACTCCAACATGTCAACTAACCGCATAATTAACTGAAAGGTATCTGTCTAATTGCATTTACAATGTTTACCTCCGCTGCCTGTCATTTATGAATGGGTATGAATACATCATGTGTGTGTGTGTGTGTGTGTGTGTGTGTGTGTGCATGCGTGCGTGCGTGCGTGTGTGTGTGTGTGTGTGTGTGTGTGTGTGTGACCTGGTGGTAGCGGGGCTCTCCCACCCCCAGAGCAAAGTGACAATACACGAGCGGCTGGTGAATGAAGATGGATTCATCGATTCCCTGGAGGAGAGGATAGAAATAAAACACTCGAATTTAAGAAAACAAACACAGAACCAGTTCAATCCAGTTAACCTGGTGCTGAATACTGGCTGTCACTCATTTAGACATTATGAGACAAGGACATTGATCAATATCTCCACATAAAAAAGAAAATATGCATGCAAGGACTCATTATCTTAATGTTAAAGGAACACGCCAACATTTTGGGAAATTATCTTACCGTCTTCTCCAGAGAGAGAGACAAGAAGATAGATACCAGTTTCCTCTCTGTGCGTCGTTCAGTAGAAAGCTATCTGGCTGCACGTTAGCCTAGCTTAGCACAAAGAATGGAAGCGGACATGCACAGGTAGCCTTCGGGAGAGGTGTTAGTTGGAGAATGCGTAGGCTACCTGTACATGTCCGCTTCCATTCATTGTGCTAAGCTAGGCTAACGTGGAGCCAGATGGCTTTCTACTGAACGCACAGAGAGGAAACTGGTATCTATCTTCTTGTCTCTCTCTGGAGAAGACGGTAAGCTAATTTCCCAAAATGTTGCCGTGTTCTTTTAAGTGGTGATGAATCTGAGTGCATGTTTAAGCGCATATCTAATGTGTATCCTGTTAGATTTTTATTCTTTTTAATTTAATTTTAATTTTAATTTATCCTTTATATATCCAGGAATGTCCCATTGAGATACAAGATCTCTTCTTCCAGGGAGTCCTCCTGACCAACACGGCACACAACAAGTTTCAACATAAAAACAGGGCATATAGAATATACAGTACATTAAACAAAAAACATACAAATCAAATACAAACACAGAAGGCCATTTTGTGCAGTGGCAAGAAGCATAATCAGATCAGCAATAGCATCAGGTAAAACAGTTACATGTTTCATGAAGGGCTAGTCGTAGCATACCTTTGTATTTGTATTTTGTTTTATTAACACAGTTAAACAAAAGTAAAAACAATACATAATAAGTTATAACCATTGTGAAGGAGAAGTTAGAAGCCTAGAGGCTTATCGAGAACTTCCCCTGTTTTATAAAATCAAACATACAAAATACAAAAATATACATATTATAAAATACCAGAATAAATTCAAAAGATATTATGTGTTAATACAAACATACATACACACAGTACATACATGCATAGTTGCATACTGTATACTGCATACATAAAAATACATAACCACCCACCCACCTGCCTACAAACCTACTCACCCACATAACCAAATACATACCTACATGTATGACCTATTTATCTATCTACTACTTTTGGATATGAGATTTTTTTTGTAGTTTGCTTTAAAAAATAAGCAGAGATGGAGATTTCCTCAGTATAGGATCAGCTGCATTCCAAAGATTGGACCCTCTATACCTCACTGAGAACCGCCTAAGTGAAGTACCACAATAAGGTATATGCAGGTATAAGGTATATACCTTTAAAACCATTCACAGTAGGAAGTGCCTCTATAGACAAAGTTTCACTTGCAGCATATTCCATAAAAAGGGGGGATAGATGAAGGCGATCCTCTCGTGGTCTCACCTCGAAGTATCTCTTGCCGGTGTCCAGCAGGATCTTGTTGAAGAGCTCCACGTCCTTCTCCTCCATCAGCTTGTCGGAGTAGACCCGCGAGCACTCGTGGAGCCACAGGTGCACCAGGTCTATGGGGTAACGGATACACTCCGGCTGGGCGAACAGGATGCCCTGGATCACACAGGTTTTATATGGACTGCTGTTACATTGTATCTCCAAAAGTCAACCTTTCAGGTATTCGGGAAAACCAGTTTTATTTCATTCTCTGATAGTATACGATATTATTCAATGTTTTATTTGTTTTCCTTGGGACCAATAGACCTGTTCGAACTCAGTGTGCGCGCGCATCACCGGAGCAGAAAGGAACGTAATCCTGGTCAGAACAACAGGGTAGACTACAATAGTTCGACTCCGGCTGTCAGCGTTGCCTCCGGCTTGGGCCGGCCGTCATACTAACTCAATTGGCAGAGTTAGCGGGTGGAAGTCGATGGGTGGTAATCTGGACGTTGTGGACAGTGACTCCTACAGGTCGGTTGGGGGACGCCTGCACAGCAGAGACAGGAAATGGGGGGGGTAGTGTGAGCCTCCCACACGTTACACCTCGCCACTGAGAGTCCGCGCTGGCAGGTGAAAATATGCGACTGGCTGCCTCCTCGTGTATCGGAGGGGACACGTGATGCAAGGCTTCTATCCTCCCTACAACCGACCAGTGGGGGGCATATGCGAGCAACGTGCAAGACAGGGGAGGGGAGAATTGGCACAACGGAATTGGGATAGGAGAAAGATAGAAAAAGAGGAGGAGAAAAAGTGGATCAAAAAATATATATTTGCATTTGTTAGCCATGCTAGCGATATAAACAATCATATGTAGGTGAAAGACTCACACTCACAGCCATGCTGATTTGGCTAAATGACATCCAGCCGTTTTCGTTTGAAACTACTTTTAGTCAGGGCAGTGCCATGGTTTCTCCATAGAGTATTCTTTTAGCGCAGCAGCTCGCGCTCAGTTGGTATTGCTGATTGGCTCGAACGCGGTATGTTTGTATACAGCGAACAAGTCTATGAAGTTCATGAAACCTGCTCACCCCATATACAGGTATCATCAACAGTGACGTACAGCATCATACAGGAAAGCAGAGCTCATGATGTGTGTGTGTGTGTCACCTGGAAGATGTTGGAGAGGTCTCGGAGGTTAAAGATGTAGTGGAAGCGTATGGCTGTAGGGAAGAAGTTCTGACTGATCTTCTGGTGGAGAATAATAGCTGCCTAGATGATGGAGGGAGAGAGAGAGAGAGAGAGAGAGAGAGAGAGAGAGAGAGAGAGAGAGAGAGAGAGAGAGAGAGAGAGAGATAGAGAGATAGAGAGAGAGAGAGAGAGAGAGATGAATTGATGGAATAATGGGTGGCTGGATAGTGAGATGAGTGGATAGATCAGAATCAGAAAGGTCTTTATTGCCAAGTAGTTTGCACTCACAAGGAATTTGATTTAGTAATTTTTGGTGCGACATTAGCAGAATAAAATAAAGGATAGAAAAAAATCAAATATATACTCAATTAAAATAAAAGTACAAGAGAATAGTATAATTATGAAATAAAATAGGCCGGGGCTGTACGATTGTGCACAATGTAGTCGAGTATATACACCAATTAGACATATATATTTTTTTAAATACAGTGGGATGGAATATTTAACAGGGCAGTGCAATGGATGGATAGGTTGACAAGCCAGGAGGAACCATGCATGAATGACAAATAAATGTATGTATGTACGACCCTCCCCCACATTGTGTTTGCTTGCTCTGCTCTGTGTCCCTGTTTCCTGTTGGTGGATGGAGCTGGCAGAGCAGAGCCGGGAGAGGGTCATCAGGCTTATTGGGGGCACACCTGGGTCGGTGTCCCAGTCTGATATAGAGGGAGGCTTCCTATGGTCTCTGGCGATCTCCCCACCTGTTTTGGTTCCTTTTGTTTGTTTGGTCGCTCCCTTTGGTTTTACACTTACAACATTCATGCTGCACATACACTCTCATCCACACACTGCTTACACACTGATATTCACATTGGCTGCTAATTAGTATAATTTAATAGATTATTTTGTTATTTCTTAAATTGTGACTGTGTCTCCCCTTTCTTGTTGCGAGCTTGAGCCAGCTCGTAACAGTAGGTTGGGTGGGTAGATGGGTGGGTGGATAAATGGATAAATTAACGAATGGGTGGATGGGTGGATGAATATTAGAAAGGATAACTATAGTAGTACAACACAGATAAAGGTATGTATTCCAGTGTAGATGGACCTGTATGAGTGTTCCCACGGAGCGGGAGACCCCGTAACTGAAGCCCCCCTGCAGGAAGTGAGCCGACAGGATGCTGGAGAAGATGGTGGCCAACCCGTCAGCACTGGGAAAGTGGACCGCAAACACAGAGAAGTGTCTCTGCCAGGAAAACAGAGAGAGACGGCTTAGTAGTGTGACATTATCTGAGAAATGACTCTGGAAGGAACACAGTGAGACGGCTTAGTAGTGTGAAATTATCTGAGAAATGTCTCTGGAATGAACCCTTTCACTGCCACAATACAGAAGGTTAACCCTTTCACTGCCACATGACAAAGTGTTAGCCCTTTCACTACCACACTACTGCAGGTTAACCCTTTCACTGCCACACTACAGAAGGTTAACCTTTCACTACCACACTACAGACGGTTAACCTTCTGTAGTGTGGTAGTGAAAGGGTCAACCTTCTGTAGTGTGGTAGTGAAAGGGTTAACACTTTGGTAGTGTGGTAGTGAAAGGAGAGACGGCTTAGTAGTGTGACATTATCTGAGAAATGTCTCTGGAAGGAACACAGAGAGATGGTTTAGTGACATTATCTGAGGTTCACTGTAGTGTGTAGTGTGTGTGTGTGTGTGTGTGTGTGTGTGTGTGTGTGTGTGTGTGTGTGTGTGTGTGTGTGTGTGTGTGTGTGTGTGTGTGTGTGTGTGTGTGTGTGCGTGCGTGCGTGCGTGCGTGCGTGCGTGCGTGCGTGTGTGTGTGTGTGTAGTGTGTGTGTGTGTGTGTGTGTGTGTGTGTATCTGTCTGTCCTTGTTTTTCTATCCTTGGAAAGAAAGCAAGAATGTCTCTGTCCTTGTTGGGAGAGTGGTTTGATGCCCCAAGCACATGGAGATATTCTAAAGTTAGGTTAGGTTAGGCATGTAGTGGTTATGGTAAGAAGTTTGGGGATGAATCAAAGTCAATGGATGGTCCCCACAAGGAGTGAAAACGTGTGTGTGTGTGTGTGTGTGTGTGTATACGTGTGTGTGTGTGTATACGTGTGTGTGTGTGTGTGTATACGTGTGTGTGTGTGTCTGTGTGTGTGTGTGTGTGTGTGTGTGTGTGTGTGTGTGTGTGTGTGTGTGTGTGTGTGTGTGTGTGTGTGTGTGTGTGTGTGTGTGTGTGTGTGTGTGTGTGTCTGTGTGTGTGTGTGTGTGTGTGTGTGTGTGTACCTGTAGTCTGGGGTGAATAGAGAAGCTCCCGGCAGTGGGGTTCATACAGGTGATGTACTGGCAGTTATGGATCTCCTTCAACACCAATCTCTGTCTGTCATACCTACATGTACAGTACATTCGTAAATTCACTTTGATTCTATCCAATCTAAATAGTCACATTCAGTGTCCTTTGTAAGTGTGTGTATTCCTGTGTAAGTGTATCTCTGTGTTCCATTGTAGACGGTGTAGATGTTCCTCTCAAATGTATATACTCTCTTTTTAGACTTTTTTTTATCCACTTTTTCTCCCCATTTTCTATTTTTCTCCCATCCCAATTTCGTATTTCCAATTCTTCCCTCCCCTGTCTTGAACGTTGCTAGACTATGCCTCCCATTGGTCGGCTGTAGTGAGGATAGAAGCCTTGCATCACGTGTCCCCTCCGGTACACGAGGAGGCAGCCTGTCGCATCTTTTCACCGCAGCAGCTCGAACTCTCAGTGGCGAGGAGTAACGCGTGGGAGGCTCACGCTGCCCCCGATACTTCCTGTTTCCGCCGCACCGGCGTCACCCAACCGACCTGTAGGAGTCGCTGTCCACAACGTCTAATCCCCACCCACCGGCTTTCCCACCCTCTAACACTGCCAATTGTGTTAGTATGACGGCCGGCCAAGCCGGTAGCAATGCAGAGAGCTGGGCTCGATACCAGCATCTCCTGCGTTAGTGGTGAGCGCCTTGCCCACTGTGCCACTCAGCCGCTTCTTTTTAGACTATTTCTGTACTCATAAACAGTACTGTACAAAATGTACTCAGTTTGAGTAAAATTTACTCTGCGAAATTTACTGTGTAGATCTGGTATGTCATAAATGTCTAGATGCAACAGTACTGTCTACCTGTATGTCATATATGTCATGATGAATTGAAAATGGGGGACCCTGATGTAAACAAGACTAAAGTCTTTCTCTGGTCTGCATCGCCTTAACAATTGTGTGTATTGAGCCGTACTGTATTGTACCCATTCTGCAATCTGTTAAATAAAGTTTTCAATCAATCAATCAATCAATCAATCAATTCAAAACTCTTCTGTTATCCTACATCGGACTCCAAATAACTCCTCTTAGAGCAACATTGGAGGCACGTAAAAGCATGTCGAACGTGGGATCCCATGATGGCTGCCAGTAGCTCTACATGTATACAGATTGTGTGGATCTGTTTATTATGTGCTTGAAAGCAGCACCTTGACCTTGGGTGCAGCTTCCCGACTGAGGGTACTGACCCCGGTTGAGGGTACTGCACAGCGTCGCTGGCGGAAGAAAACCCTGTAACTCCAAAAACCCAACTTTTCAGCAGATGAAAAAAACAAACACCGATTTGTGGGCGAATAGAATTACAAGGTTTGATCGATAGATGGTCGGTTTAATGCTTTCCAATTGTTTAAACTTTGTAAAACCACACACACACATGGAGGATGATTTACTGAGTTGATTTATATTTAAAAAAAAATTAAAATTTGCGACAACATAGAGTACTGTCTGTGTCAGCGTCCTACCAGTGGCTGTAGTCCAGATGCTGCCGTATGAGCGTGTACTGTACATATAGAGTACAGTTGTACTGTCTGTGTCCCCCTACCAGTGACTGTAGTCCAGATCAAATCAAATCAAATCAAATTTATTTATAGGGCCCGACAACACACGTTAATGTCCCCATGGGCCGTACAGATCTTCTTTAAACAAGTCAAGAAGAAAACATAACAATAAGTCAAGAACAGAACAAGAACACCATAAGGTCCAAACATTTTTAGATGAATGCAAATAAATGAAAGAATGCAAGCACTCCCAGACATACCCCACGCGAAGGTAAGGAAAAACTCACTAAAACCTAACAATAGGGAAAAAAGCTCCACAGGCAGTGTGGAGGAGAGAAACCTTAGAAGGGCCATTCAAGATGCTGCCGTATGAGCGTGTACTGTACATATAGAGTACAGTATGTACTGTCTGTGTGTCCCTACCAGTGGCTGTAGTCCAGGTGCTGCCGTATGAGCGTGTACTGTACATATAGAGTACAGTATGTACTGTCTGTGTGTCCCCCTACCAGTGGCTGTAGTCCAGATGCTGCCGTATGAGCGTGTACTGTACATATAGAGTACAGTATGTACTGTCTGTGTCCCCCTACCAGTGGCTGTAGTCCAGGTGCTGCCGTATGAGCGTGTACTGTACATATAGAGTACAGTATGTACCGTCTGTGTGTCCTACAGTACCAGTGGCTGTAGTCCAGGTGCTGCCGTATGAGCGTGTACTGTATAGGGGTGGGAATCGCCAGAGACCTCACGATACGATACTATCGCGATACTTGCGTCACGATACGATAGTATCGCGATACTAAATATATGGCGATACGCTGAGTATTGCGATATTAATAATTTTTTTTCAAATTTACTTTATTACCTTTTTCAACTGCAAAGTAAAACTTTGTCAACATGTTTTATCTAATAAAAAAAAGTTCAGTCTGTTCATCTCACTTCAATCATTTTTATTGCAGAACATGGTATTTTCTCAAGCAGACAGATGTAAACACTGTAATCTGTGTTGCATGTACCTGACAAACTGAACTGTTTGTATTACAGTCATATTCCAACTTAACTGAATGCACATGTGTGTGTGTGTGTGGATTACTGTACTATTACAGGTATTGAAATGAACAATGCAATGCAATTATACAAATTTTTATGAATAATTTAATATCGATACTTGGCGTCCCTGTATCGATACAGTATCGCCACGCAAAGTATCGCGATACTACTATGTATCGATTTCCCCCCCACCCCTATACTGTCTGTGACGTGTGTCCCTACCAGTGGCTGTAGTCCAGGTGCTGCCGTATGAGCGTGTGGGGCTGGACGGTGCCGAAGACGTCCACCTCCGGCATGTTCAGGTCGTCTATGAAGTAGATGAGCTTCTTGGTGGCGGGAGGAGCGTAGTTACGACCGGCCTTCTTCTCCAGAGGCTTCTCCAGAACACCTGAGGAGGACGTCCACAACACGGGCACAGACAACAGCACTCCGATGAAATGACAACGATGTGGGTATATATTATCATGCAGGGTATACTTCCCACATACGTGGTGCAAAAAATGGAATCCAAGGACTTTCAAGGACTTTTCCAAGCACTCTTTTTTTCATTTGAACCCTTTCACTGCCACACGACAGAAGGTTAACCCTTTACTATCACACTACCGACGGTTAGTGATAGTAAAGGGTTCATCTGCTGTGGTGTGGCAGTGAAAGGGTTAACCTGCTGTCGTGTGGCAGTGAAAGAAGGGTTACCCTTCTGGTGTATTGTCGCAGTGAAAGGGTTAACTGTTTGGTAGTGTGGCAGTGAAAGGGTTAAAATGGCATTTTAAAAGGATACAATTCACTTTTAAATGCTGTTTTTATAGAAAATAAATATCCAATATGTATGGCTTAAAAAAAACAATTTCCGACAATTAGTTACACTTTTAATAAAAAAAGGAAAAATCTATTTTGTGATTCTGAAATTTTTTATCATGGATGAACAAAACTTTCAATGCGAATGGTTGATTTGAATACCAAGGACTTTTTAAGCACCTTGGGCTGTTTTCAAGGAATTCCAGGCCTTGACTTTTTTATTTATTTAAGCACTTTAAGCACTTCAAGGACCTTGTGCAAACCCTGATCATGTCATTGCCTGATCTTCTCAGCCTGCTTGATTTACAGTATGAAGCCTTTTTACAGTGTATTCTGTTAGAAATGCCCGGCTCGGGGAGGATTATATGCCTTTGTAGAATAAATTTCTCAAATATCAAAATACCACAGATCTAAAATAAAGACGTTTTTATACCACATCTCCTTACAGATATTTTCAGTGGGCATTGTTTTAAAATAACATGATTAGCTTAAACACCTGCAGTCCTGGAAGAGACTCTACACATGACTTGGGTATAGTTACACACCATACACATACATTAATAGCTGATTAATTCACCAATATGTTAAGAATGTTTCAAATGTTCAACATTGGGCAGTTCAGACAATACAATCGTATTATGAGAAAAATATTGTTAAAGCTACTACTATAAACAGAATTTTCAACAAAGAAACAACATTTTCAGATTTGTTGTGATTGGTATAATTATAGTAAACAGATGAGACCATTACCAATAAACATTTCCCGTAAACCCAGTCGCTTCCCGTTTGCCGTTTCTTCCAGCGCACTGGGGATAGTTTTGATGATGAGAGGAGACGGTGAAGACCGACCGTGAATGTCGAGTTATTTTTGTTGAGAAAGAAAGTTTGCTAATACCTCCAGCAGAACTCCTGTGAATCCTACCTGGACACGCGACGCAGGCAATACAAAACAGAGGATATCGATGGACTCTCAGTTGTGGTCTCGTCAATTGTCTTCTCATCAGTCTAGACACGTTTTTCTGCAGTAATCCTGCCGCGGTATGGACGCTGAATTTACAATGATATATTGATTCCTCCCTAGTAGTGCCTTTAAAAACATAAAAACACTGTTCTGCTAAAGCGGTGATGGTGTGTAATCACAGTGTGTAGCAGACTCGTAGCTATGAGAAAATCGATCTTAAATTATTAGTAATTTTTATGAATTTTATTTATTATTTTTTTTTACACATTTGTTTCACATGTATGTGTACGATTATAACTGTTTGTTGGTTTCCTTAAACATATACGTGAATGAACAAAATTTTTTTTTCAATCAATTCAACTTTTTTTTTTGTTTTTTTCCCCTTAACGAGTAATACACGATCACTCGAGTATAGCATGCGATCAATCGATCTAGATTTGACTTAAACATGCCCATCCCTAATCACAGGGTGCAGCAGACGTACGCTGCAGCGTGGCGGAGGTGGTGATGGTGTGTAATCACAGAGATGGTGTGTAAGTGATGTTGTGTAATCACAGAGATGGTGTGTAAGTGATGTTGTGTAATCACAGAGATGGTGTGTAAGTGATGTTGTGTAATCACAGAGATGGTGTGTAAGTGATGTTGTGTAATCACAGTGATGGTGTGTAAGTGATGTTGTGTAATCACAGAGATGGTGTGTAAGTGATGTTGTGTAATCACAGAGATGGTGTGTAAGTGATGTTGTGTAATCACAGAGATGGTGTGTAAGTGATGTTGTGTAATCACAGAGATGGTGTGTAAGTGATGTTGTGTAATCACAGTGATGGTGTGTAAGTGATGTTGTGTAATCACAGAGATGGTGTGTAAGTGATGTTGTGTAATCACAGAGATGGTGTGTAAGTGATGTTGTGTAATCACAGAGATGGTGTGTAAGTGATGTTGTGTAATCACAGAGATGGTGTGTAAGTGATGTTGTGTAATCACAGAGATGGTGTGTAAGTGATGTTGTGTAATCACAGAGATGGTGTGTAAGTGATGTTGTGTAATCACAGTGATGGTGTGTAAGTGATGTTGTGTAATCACAGAGATGGTGTGTAAGTGATGTTGTGTAATCACAGAGATGGTGTGTAAGTGATGTTGTGTAATCACAGAGATGGTGTGTAAGTGATGTTGTGTAATCACAGAGATGGTGTGTAAGTGATGTTGTGTAATCACAGAGATGGTGTGTAAGTGATGTTGTGTAATCACAGAGATGGTGTGTAAGTGATGTTGTGTAATCACAGTGATGGTGTGTAAGTGATGTTGTGTAATCACAGGGTGCAGCAGACGTATGCTGCAGCATGGCGGAGGTGGTGATGGTGTGTAATCACAGAGATGGTGTGTAAGTGATGTTGTGTAATCACAGAGATGGTGTGTAAGTGATGTTGTGTAATCACAGGGTGCAGCAGACGTATGCTGCAGCATGGCGGAGGTGGTGATGGTGTGTAATCACAGTGATGGTGTGTAAGACCTACGCTGCAGCATGGCGGAGGTGGTGTAGTAGTTGAACGGGACCTTGGCGATGACGTAGTCCTCCTTCAGCTTGGCCACTTTATCCGACACCAGGATGGTCTTGCCCACGCCGGCGTTGCCCACCAGCATGATGGGCTTCCCCCTTTGGAGCAGCAGGTCTATGAAGTAGGTGAGACAGATGGTCTCTGGGGTGTGGACCAACACCGTCTGGAACACACACACACACACACACACGCACACGCACACACGCACGCACACACACACGCATGCACACGCACGCATGCACGCGCGCGCACACACACACACGCACGCACGCGCGCACACACACGCACACGCGCATATATGAGTGGTCGTTAATACCGATACTACTGAAACACTGTCACGTATACTAGTGAAAAACTGTCTATGAACACACGTGCACGCACACACGCACACACGCACACACGCACACACGCACACAATTCAAATAAGATAAGAAAAGATATTCCTTCCTTGGGAAAATTCAGTATCATAGCAGCATGGGGGGAGGGGGGAGGGGAGGTACAGGTAGTAGAAGACATACAGGTACAGGTCACAGAATTATAGTACAGTGGAGAAGTAAACATTTAAATAGAAGAAAAAGGCAGTGTAAACAATATACAATATAATTAACATAACTATATGTTGGATGATATGTGTGTGGGTTGCATCAGTGGCTTGCTTGTGTTGTTTTTTAAGAAGGATTTGTGCGTAAATTGTTGTATTCCTTTTAACTTACATTTAGATTTTGTCATTTAGCTGACGCTTTTATCCAAAGCGACTTACACATTCTGTACGTTTGTACTTAAACTTAACTTATTACTTAGACTTTGAGGAGGATTAATAGAATCCTTACACCGTTCCCCCCCCATCCCCCTCTCAACTGAGATGATCAGAGGCAAAACATACAGAGCAACGTTCACAGCCTCAATGCAAAGAACGTGAGTTTAGTAGGAGGAAATTACATTTTAAACATCAGTTTGCACGTACCACACTTAAACAGATGTGTCCTTCAGTTATTGGTGTATAGTGTTTGTCAATTCAAAAATAATTATAAAAAAATAAATATTTAGTCAGTATGAAATTCAAATGTGAATCTGAATAGTGAGATCTTTTCTTTTCTTGTTTATTATTATCATTCTTTTCTTTATTTTTCTTGTTTAATCTGTGGATTGTTTGTTTATTTGTATATGGTATGATGAATTATTATTTTGTGTAAATTAGGTTGTACGCCGACCATCAAGTAATACTTGTTCAGTTTAGGAATATGGGGCAGGTAACTATAATAATTATTCTTCTTCCTGCTCCTTTTGCCCATGGTAGAACTTTTTTTTATGATTTTGTATGAAAACTGTATGATTGAATTGCTTCCATGTGGCAAATAAAACTCTGAATCTGAATCTGAATCTGAAAGACGAGGTACACAGACAGACACGGAGGGAGATTCGACCCACCTGCAGCGGGACCTCGGGCTCCAGCTCGAAGGGGACCATCCTCTCGCTCCAGGGGGTGAACTTCTTGGTCTCCGGGTCGATGAAGTAGTCGAACACGGTGCCTTGCGACGGGAACTTCACCGCCCTCATCTCCTTGGACCACCAGCGGCTGAACTCGGCTCGGTAGTCGAGCAGCTGATCACAGTGTGAAGAAACACATCACATACTCAGGGCCCAGGGTGTAAAGTACTTGAGTAATTGTACTTTGTTACAATACTTAAGTACTGTTTTGGGGGATTTGTACTTTACTCGAGTATTATTAGGTTTGTGTACTTGTACTTTTACTCAATTACATTTCAGAGAAAAAATACATACTTTTTACTCCTTACATTTAAAATGCAGACCTACAAAGTACAAATCTCGCAGGTCCAACTATTTTAATGAGTATATTTGTTTCTCTGGCCGAACTAACGTTAACGTTATTAATCCTGCAGCCACGCTTTATTTAAAAACAGCCAATCAAATCCCCATCAATGGAAAATGAACCAGCCCATACCCATGCTGATTGGTCCTTTGTCAGGATCCTAGGCCCGGTCATGGTTGGACGGGTCAGGATGGTAACTTTGAGCAGTGCTCTCCACCTGACTTTGGGCAATGCCCTCCATCTGACATTGGCCCTCGGCCTGACATTGGCGCCCTACCACCCTCTAGTGGTCACAAACAATTGGTGCACGCTGCAATGACAAGTATCTTGACCACTGTATTAACAGTAATTAATTGTGTAATCAATGTGGTGTCCTGGTGTGTGCTGTCATTGTCTTTCCCTTCCCTGGTGTGATGTCATGCACTGTTTTGGGTTGTTAGGAGTTGCTTTTGTGTTTAGTTGTGTTTAGTTGTTCTTTGCTTATTGTCTAGGTGTTGTTTGTGATTCTGTGTTGGCCAGGTGTTCTTAATTGTTAATTAGTTGGGGTATATAGGGTTCTGTCTGTCCTCCCTTCGGTGTGGCGACATACCTCCAGTTACCCCCTGTTCCCATCCACGTCGTGTCGCACCGTTCTCCCTCTAGTAAGTCTTAGTGTTTGTTGCTTTGTATTGTGAAGTTTGTTATGTAGTTTCTGTATGTTCCTTGTATTGCACTGGATTCTACAGTAAACACCCTTCTCCAAGCTTCACTCCTCGCCTCAGCCTCCTCCATTCCTTCCCTTTCTGTATTATTGTATTCTACCTACCCCATCGTAACAGAATGTCGCCACCAATAACGAATACAGCAGGAAGGGCAAGCGATACCATTCGGGTCGTCCTGAGCCTGATGGCCGGTGAGACTGACATGAAGCATTACTCACTGGCCAAGTGGGGGTTCCTGCTCCGGAAGATCGACCAGGTCGCCATGGAGAATCCGACACTGGAGCCAGCGATGTGGGAGATGGCTGAACATGTTGCTGGCCTCATGGAGAAGCACAAGTCGGAGGCTAGGGTAGCTAGCCTGCCGACTGTTCTCAGGCTTACGGTCAGCCTAGAGCCCCCCACAGCCGTTGAGGCTGTTCTGACGTCTCCAGTTAGCACAGCTCCGCCTGTTAGCTCCGCCACTATAGATGGCCAGACGTCCCCAGTTGGTACAGCTCCACCCGTTAGCTCCACTCATACAGCTAACCAGACGTTCCCAGCTAACATAGCTCCGCCCGTTAGCTTCGTGCCGATAGCTAACCGGCCGTCCCCAGCTAACACAGAACCGCCCGTTAGCTTCGTGCCGATAGCTAACCGGCCGTCCCCAGTTATCACAGCTCCGCCTGTTAACTCCGCCACCATAGATGGCCAGACGTCTCCAGTTGGTACAGCTCTACCCGTTAGCTCCGCTCATACAGCTAACCAGACGTCCACAGCTAACATAGCTCCGCCGGTTAGCTTTGTGTCAAGAGCTAACCAGCCACTCCCAGCTAACCTAGCTCCGCCCGTTAGCTTCGGGTCAATAGCTAACCAGCCGTCCCCAGCTAACATTGCTCCGCCCGTTAGCTTCGTTTCAATAGCTAACCGGCCGTTTCCAGCTAGCACAGTCTCCACTGCCAGACTAGGCTCCAGGTTCAGGGTGAGCCTGGTATCTGAGACAGACCAGATGTCTCCAGCTAGCACAGTCTCCACTGCCAGACTAGGCTCCAGGTTCAGGGTGAGCCTAGTACCGGAGACGGACCAGATGTCCCAAGCTAGCCAGGCATTCCCAGCTAGCACAGTTCTCACAGGGAGTCCAGGGCTCACAGTTATCCTAGCCCCCGAGGCTAGTATGGCTAGCAAGGCCTCCACAGCTGGTCCAGCTTCCACGCCCGAGACAGCTAACCAGACGTCCACAGCTAACATAGCTCCGCCGGTTAGCTTTGTGTCAATAGCTAACCAGCCACTCCCAGCTAACCTAGCTCCGCCCGTTAGCTTCGTGTCAATAGCTAACCAGCCGTCCCCAGCTAACATAGCTCCGCCCGTTAGCTTCGTTTCAATAGCTAACCGGCCGTTTCCAGCTAGCACAGTCTCCACTGCCAGACTAGGCTCCAGGTTCAGGGTGAGCCTAGTACCGGAGATGGACCAGATGTCCCAAGCTAGCCAGGCATTCCCAGCTAGCACAGTTCTCACAGGGAGTCCAGGGCTCACAGTTATCCTAGCCCCTGAGGCTAGTATGGCTAGCAAGGCCTCCACAGCTGGTCTAGCTTCCACGCCCAGTCCAGCCTCTGCTCTGGGTCCTGGCTCCTCATTCCCGGGTCCTATACCACGCCTCGCCGCCGAGACCGGCCCGGTCTCCACATCCTGCCCGGCCTCTACACCTGGCCCGGCTGCGGTGCCGCCGCCCTGCTCCTCGACGGATCCTGGCTCCCCGTCTGGTCCAGCTCTGCGCCGTGATCAGCGTCCTGGTCCTCGCCGTGGTCCTCGCCGGGGTCTTCGCCGTGGTCTGCGTGGGATCCTGCTCCAGGGGTCGTCGCCGCCGCACCTCCGGTCCGGCTCTCCTGAACCGGTCCCGGGTCCGGCGGCTGGAGGGTCTCTCGCCCGGGATCCTGCTCCAGGGTCCAGCTCCCCTTCCCGGGCTTCTACACCTGTACCCACCCCCCCTCGTCGGGCTTCTCTTCCCAGGTCCAGCCCTCCTCGTCGGGCCTCAGTGCCCGTCCCCACTCCCCCTCGCCGGGCCTCGGTTATCAGGTTCTGCCCCCCTACCCGGGTCTCGGCGCCCATCCCCACTCCCCCTCGCCGGGTCTCTGTTCCCGTCCTCACCCCCCCTCTCCGGGTATCTGCACCCGTTTTCAGCCTCCCTGGCTGCTATGCCCCTCCTGGGGTTTTCGCTCGGCCTCCCGGCCCCTGGTCTTCGGGTCCCCTCCCTGGATCCTCTCCGGGGTTCCAGCTTCCTCCCTCGCCTGGCTATGGACGTTGTCTTCGGGGGTCTGGAAGCCCCCCGTTGAGGGGGAGGTACTGTCAGGATCCTAGGCCCGGTCATGGTTGGACGGGTCAGGATGGTAACTTTGAGCAGTGCTCTCCACCTGACTTTGGGCAATGCCCTCCATCTGACATTGGCCCTCGGCCTGACATTGGCGCCCTACCACCCTCTAGTGGTCACAAACAATTGGTGCACGCTGCAATGACAAGTATCTTGACCACTGTATTAACAGTAATTAATTGTGTAATCAATGTGGTGTCCTGGTGTGTGCTGTCATTGTCTTTCCCTTCCCTGGTGTGATGTCATGCACTGTTTTGGGTTGTTAGGAGTTGCTTTTGTGTTTAGTTGTGTTTAGTTGTTCTTTGCTTATTGTCTAGGTGTTGTTTGTGATTCTGTGTTGGCCAGGTGTTCTTAATTGTTAATTAGTTGGGGTATATAGGGTTCTGTCTGTCCTCCCTTCGGTGTGGCGACATACCTCCAGTTACCCCCTGTTCCCATCCACGTCGTGTCGCACCGTTCTCCCTCTAGTAAGTCTTTGTGTTTGTTGCTTTGTATTGTGAAGTTTGTTATGTAGTTTCTGTATGTTCCTTGTATTGCACTGGATTCTACAGTAAACACCCTTCTCCAAGCTTCACTCCTCGCCTCAGCCTCCTCCATTCCTTCCCTTTCTGTATTATTGTATTCTACCTACCCCATCGTAACAGTCCTTGTCCAAGACTAGAAAGCAGGGATTGATTAAACACCTGCTATCAGAAGAATAGACAGTCAGAAAAAACTTTTTTACTTTTACTTAAGTGTGTTTTTAGCCAGAAACACTGACTTTTACTTGAGTAAGATTTTGAGACGGTACCCATACTTTCACTTAAGTATAATTTCTGGATACTTTTTACACCCCAAATCTGACTTTCACTTCACACTTTCACAAGGGTCATCGGTATTTATAAGGTTTTTATATGGTCTCCACATATACAAGGACTTCAGAGAATCTGTCATGTGTGGCTGGGCAACCATAAAACTGTGGGATTGTTATAAACGTTGGACCTGTACTGTAGATAAGACTTCAGTATTTCTAAATAACTAATAGTATTAGTAAAAAAAAATTACAAAAAAATAAAAAAGAAATTGTTTTATTTTTGTTGCCCCCTCTGGGTGGTGGCGCCCTTAGCATTTGCCTATACTGCCTATGCCTAAAACCGGGCCTGGACACACACACTCTCTCTCTCTCTCTCTCACATGGTCTTGGAAGAGAGCCCCTCCGAAGGCCCAGACGCAGGCGAAGACGAAGTAGATCTCGTAGAGCTCCCTGGCAGAGTCAGCCGGAGTGTTGTCCTCTGTGAGCAGGCAGTCCAGCAGGGAGCACAGGGTCTGAGGGGACGGAGCACAGAGGGAGGCAGAGACATGAGAGAGTGTTGTCCTCTGTGAGCAGGCGGTCCAGCAGGGAGCACAGGGTCTGAGGGGACGGAGCACAGAGGGAGGCAGAGACATGAGAGAGTGTTGTCCTCTGTGAGCAGGCGGTCCAGCAGGGAGCACAGGGTCTGAGGGGACGGAGCACAGAGGGAGGCAGAGACATGAGAGAGTGTTGTCCTCTGTGAGCAGACAGTCCAGCAGGGAGCAGCACAGGGTCTGAGGGGACAGAGCACAGAGGGAGGCAGAGACATGAGAGAGTGTTGTCCTCTGTGAGCAGGCAGTCCAGCAGGGAGCACAGGGTCTGAGGGGACGGAGCACAGAGGGAGGCAGAGACATGAGAGAGTGTTGTCCTCTGTGAGCAGACAGTCCAGCAGGGAGCAGCACAGGGTCTGAGGGGACGGAGCACAGAGGGAGGCAGAGACATGAGAGAGTGTTGTCCTCTGTGAGCAGGCAGTCCAGCAGGGAGCAGCACAGGGTCTGAGGGGACGGAGCACAGAGGGAGGCAGAGACATGAGAGAGTGTTGTCCTCTGTGAGCAGGCGGTCCAGCAGGGAGCAGCACAGGGTCTGAGGGGACGGAGCACAGAGGGAGGCAGAGACATGAGAGAGTGTTGTCCTCTGTGAGCAGACAGTCCAGCAGGGAGCAGCACAGGGTCTGAGGGGACGGAGCACAGAGGGAGGCAGAGACATGAGAGAGTGTTGTCCTCTGTGAGCAGGCGGTCCAGCAGGGAGCAGCACAGGGTCTGAGGGGACGGAGCACAGAGGGAGGCAGAGACATGAGAGAGTGTTGTCCTCTGTGAGCAGGCGGTCCAGCAGGGGGCAGCACAGGGTCTGAGGGGACGGAGCACAGAGGGAGGCAGAGACATGAGAGAGTGTTGTCCTCTGTGAGCAGACAGTCCAGCAGGGAGCAGCACAGGGTCTGAGGGGACGGAGCACAGAGGGAGGCAGAGACATGAGAGAGTGTTGTCCTCTGGGAGCAGGCGGTCCAGCAGGGGGCAGCACAGGGTCTGAGGGGACGGAGCACAGAGGGAGGCAGAGACATGAGAGAGTGTTGTCCTCTGTGAGCAGACACATAGATATCTATAGAACACTAGATAGCTTAAGGAGGAGTCACCAGCGTCACTGAACCGCCGCCATCTTGCCCCAGTCAGCCTTGAGTGAGAGTGAGTGAGCTGCACAGACAAAAATACTCATAACTCGCTTAAATATTGACGGATTTACAAACGGGTTGGTTTGCTATAAACATCAAAGATGTAGTTATGATACTGCATACTTATAATTTTTTTTTTTTTTAAATATGTTTTTTTTTACAAACCGCTTGAATCATAGCCACGTTAATAATGCTTGTAATAAACCAACCCGTTTGTAAATCCGTCAATATTTCAGCGAGTTATGAGTATTTTTGTCTGTGCAGCTCACTCACTCTCACTCAAGGCTGACTGGGGTAAGATGGCGGCGGTTCAGTGACGTCGCTCTCCATTGGCCGGCAGCGCGGGTAAGCTATCTAGTGTTCTATATATATCTATGAGCAGACAGTCCAGCAGGGAGCAGCACAGGGTCTGAGGGGACGGAGCACAGAGTTTCAAGTTTGTTTAAGTTTCAAGTTTGTTTATTATATGTCACAACTTGGGATGCTCGATATTGGCTTTTTTACCGATACCGATATTCCGATATTGTCCAACTCTTAATTTCCGATACCGATAGCAACCGATATCAACCGATACCGATATATGCAGGGTTTCCCCCCCCCCCCAAAAAACGGAATAATTTCAGGTAACTAATAATTTCACTGGATATATATATAACAAATATTGTTATTGTTTTTTATTTTTTTAAACCGATACCGATATTTTCCGATATCACATTTTACTGCCGATATCGGCCGATAATATCGGTCGGCCGATAATATCGGACATCCCTAGTCACAACAAAATACAGAATACTTTATATGAAATGCTTATTTCTGAAAGAGCCCCTGAGAGTGTGCTACATACAGTAAAAAAGAAAGTAAGTCAAAAAAACTAAGTAAGAAGTAAGTAAAAGTAAGTAAAGTCAATATACATATTATACAACACAGAGTAAAATGAGTAACAGTTAGGGACAATGCAGAAATGAGATGAGGTACAAAACGTATGGTAGGGTGCAAATGACGTATGGATATAGTGCAAATCTTTTTAATAATAGATAAATATAAAATGTGTTAAAGTGTCTAAAGTGAGTAAAGTGAGTGGTAAGGTGAGTGTTTGTTTAAAGTGAGTGTGTACATGTGTGGATGTGTGTGTGTGCAGTGAGTGTAGATGGTGCCATCTTGTGTTCAGCTAGATCATGGGGTTGAGCTGAGTTAGGCTGACTCAGAGGAGACCCTCCCGGCGGAGATGAATGAAACACAGTGCTGCAATTCCATAAATGGTTACGGTCTCAATTCTTGATCATAAAATGTAAAAGATAACAGTGCTTAATGTTACCTTGCTTGAAGAAATATATATATATATATATATATATATATATATATATATATATATATATATATATATATATATATATATATATATATATATATATATATATATATATATATATATATATATATATATATATATATATATATATATATATATATATATATATATTAT
>NC_140168.1:14018725-14021225 GCF_963971535.1 Notolepis coatsorum | reverse complement strand
ACGATAGTTATCCAGATTATCTCTAACACCCCCCTTGTGTAAAGGGATGACTCGTGCAGACTTCCAGTTCAGTGGGAATGAGCCAGAAGAAATTGATAGATACAAAATATGAGTTAACGGCTCTCTAATAATTGGCGCAGCTAATTTTATGAAAAAAGAGTCCAATTGATCCTCACTCGTCGATGATTTAGGGTCTATGGATTCTAAAACTTTGAAGACCTCCGAAGATGTAAACGGTCGAAAGGAGAAATGAGGGACATGATTCATGGGGAGAACATCATCAGAGACCTCCAGGGGAGGGAGACCTGGAAACAACCTATCAAATAGGTGACCAGCTTTAGAGAAGTGTTTATTAAAAGCAAGGCGAATGTCATTCGGATCAGAGATCACGCAGTCATTTATCGTAATACTAAGGGGCAGAGTGCTAGAAGGCCGATTTTTGGTGAGATGTAGTCTTTTTCACTTTTATATTTCTCACAGATGCAATGGGACAGTGGTCACTGACTCCCAATGCAAAGACACCACTGGTATATTTGCTAGTCCTGTTGGTGAAGATTATATCTAAAAGGGAGGATTTTGAGAAATCTTTGGGGTTTGGTCTGGTTGGTTCAGTAATTAGTTGTGATAAGTTGATGCTGCAGGTTTGATTTTTAAGCTGCAGAGAAACATCACTTAGCCAGTTGAGATTTAGGTCACCTAAAACGAGCAGTTCATCTTCACAGAACATCGACAGCAGATTCACCAAAGTGTCGGTTGGATGAGAGTCAGCTGAAGGAGGGCGGTAAATGCAGACTACTGACCTTGTTGTCGTCCATGACAGTGTTGAGGGACTCTATCCACATGGGGTCGATGTCTCCGTCCAGGACGATCCACTTGGGCCCGTCGTGCCCCAACGAGGTCAGCTCTCTCATGGTGTACGAGAACAAACCTGAGCGAGAGGAGAAATCCTTCCTTTTCATCGTTTGTGTTTTATCATCTGTGGCTGATTTACTCTAGAGGTGCACTGATCGACACAGCCGATATGAGAACCAATCCCATCCACTTTTACTAAACAGTATAGACTTCGTTTTGGGGTAATTGAACATAAAATGATTGAGCTAGAAACTCATTTCTCTCCATTAAAAAGTCACTTTGCTTTGTCTTACACGTTACACATAGTTCTTGGTACTTGATTTTACGAGGGGAATTCTCCCCCTCTTCTTCCACCAATATCATGTTTGAGTCTGGTATCGCCGCCTTAAATCTGATACCAGTATAGATATCGGTGCTTCCTTATAATGTACCAATAATAATAGTTTTGGGGAATTTGTGAATCGATTTTGAATTTTGAGATGGAATTACAGTTATTAAGTGAATCGATTTGTTTTTGCCATAATGTTTCTCTCACCATCCTTCCACTCTCTGGTGGCAGGGTGCAGGTACCCGAACAGCTCGTCTGTGGTCACAGCCTTGGGGTTGATGTCGTTCCACACCGGCTTCATCTTCAGGTTAGCGTAGGTTCTGTGGAGGGTCTTCAGAATCTGAAGCACAAAAGGTTACGATAATACAGCGTGTTCATTTCATCGTTGTACATTGTATTACATGCTTTGTGTTAGCCTCATACGATAATTGCCCAGGTAATTTTTTTTGCCAAATTGAGATTTCTGCCTAACTGTACTCTCCTCACACTGCTGCATCGCCCTGGCTTAGTGCCTATGTCCTCAGCCAATCAGAACGCTTGTTACGTTCAAAAATCCCCATCTGCCTAACTCACTCGTGTGACTTGTGCATTTTAACGTTACATACACAGACGGCGATCGAATGACTTAGGCACGTATAACAACTGCCTTAGTGTACGACATGTATGTATGTACGAGGAAAAAATTCCTAAATCATGACATATTTTGTTTAAAGGTCACCTTATTTTGTTACGCAATGGTTGTTGTGTTTTAGTATTTTTGCAAACTTGTTGATACACCTTGTGGAACTTATTTTCAAAATATTAATTAAAAACTTTTTTCTTATTTTCCAAAAATCGTGAAAAATTACTTAAGCAAATTATCGTATGAGCTAATGCCATTGTAACCAGGTCAATTGGACATTGTTTATTATTTTATTAAGGATTGAAATGTCACCAAATCCTTTTACAAATGTCTCCAAGTGGTTATTATTATTTATTATTTCTTTATACCAAAGGCACTTTTATTTGAACGTAACTTGAGAAAGTTCACATTCGAGAGTTTCGCCTTCCGGGTCAATTATTAGCGCGATGATAGAAGCAACCTTTTCCGGTTTGGGGGTTCAGTTGCAACAAGCATTCAACGTGGGAGGTACATTTGACTATTGTAGCGCGCAGCACTTTTATGTATTACTCTGTTGTATATATATTTTGTATAAGAATTCAATGTTAACAAATGATAATGACTCAATAGTGTTGTAATGAATGGTGTGGTTAGGTTATATGCACAATTGGAGGTTTTAGACGGTGTATTTCACCGTGCAATATAGTCAATTGGTTGTT